>NW_008751796.1:767447-831874 GCF_000715545.1 Opisthorchis viverrini
CTACACCCTTTTTTCACTTGTGCCTTTCAGGTGAACGACAGCCACTGACCGACAAGAACAAAACCGACCCGGGAAACTTGGGCAATAGCCTCGATCCAGTGTGTCAATCCGTGAATCCGTGAGAACTCGAAGAGTAAACACACACTTTTCCGCTCGTGCCTTTAAGAGAAATGGCAGCTGGTGAACGATAAGAACAAAACCGACCCGGAAAACTTGAGCAAAAGCCATAATCCTGTGTATCAATGCGTGAATCCATAGATCCGTAAAATCTACTGATTTTGTCGAAAGCGACCTGAACCTTGGAATGGAATTTGAAAGCGCGGCTAGTGTAAAATGAAACATATATTATCGTGACAGGCCGCAGATTCTGTTGGTTTGTACAAAAAACAACCTCGAAAAGAATTTATCGTTGTTTCCTGCCGTGCAAAATTAACTTGACTGAATGTACATTTTCGCTGGGTTGTGCCTCAGGTGTTACTGTTTTATGTGGATAACACACGCATGGGCGGATTCTTGGAAGACTACCTGATAGGGAGCGTTTGGTATTAGGCCAATGTGGAGTGCAATGCACCGCATCAGTGACTATAAACCAGAGTAAGGTTACTTTTTTCAACACCTCATAGTTCACGGAATGAAAAAATACTAAAATTCAATGAATACAGTTGAAACAAAACAACTTTTTGCCCGTAAAGTCAGATGACCAGGTTTCCCTCCAGTTTGGAATTTGTGGAGAGTATCAGGAAATAAGGAAATCAGTGGTAGCGGGTATAATGGGTATAATGTACCTGTCTCAAAGAAATCTGCGTAAATGGAGGAGTCGGTGAAGTATGACTATGAACGCATACTGCATGTAACCATGAGCTTGTGAGAAAACTTGCTACGCATTGCGGACAGGCATTCTGATTATCTTAGACGAAAGACTTCACGAGGTAGTCTTTGACATTTTGCGTAGACTGTTTAGGGAGTTCAACTTAGACGTCTGACACGAGGAGCTGGTTACAACAAATTCTTACGCAGCCATCGCAGAAATGGAGAGGAACTTAAAGGAGTAATATACGGAAGCAACATAAGGTTGGTAAAACATGTTTCTGAGCAAGGACCTACAGCCCGTGCCAGTTGTATCCGTGCAAGACAGGCATTAACACGCAATATTCAAATGCATCGCTACTCCAAATATGGTCTACCTTTAAGATTAGCAAGTATCACTGTCTTATTTGAAGAGTTACGTCCTGACGGGCATAAGTTTCTAGTTAAATGGATGCAGCATTTTTTGTACAGCATATGCGGTCATGAATTCACATAAAAGAAGGTGTTTTTACACCAGTCCGTCACGAAAAAATGGGCATAGTGACACCACAAAGTCAGTCATCGAAATACTACATGTCGTGTGTCACATCAGCTGTCCTGGTAATTTAACGTCCTTAAAACACACAATCCAAAGAAAGTATTATCATTCTTACCGCACATTATGGATAAATTGGTCGTAATTTCCAGGAGAGATGACTCTTCGGCTTAAGCCTTGTATAGTGGTCTAGCTTTGTAAAGCCTTTTCCTCAAATGTTCCCACCGTCTGATGCACGGTTTGTTTGAAGGATATTCTGAAATATATTTATTCTTGCATTCACTTCACAGTCCATCTCACTTGAAAGTATGCAGATAAACCTGCACCCGTATATAATCCAGGCGTCATTGCAATTACTTTTGTCGTGTTGCTCGGTCGCAATTCTCAAGGCGCTATTGCGTGGTAATTGGTTGGACCATTCTTGCCAAACCTCACTGCTTACAAAATTAAGTAACTGATAGAGGTTTGCAAAACTTGCGTCCTTATCTCTGTCGTCAAGTAGTCTTTCATTTTTCCTAAACCAGTCACTTTTTCAGTCTACACTGTCGTAAAGGAGGCTAATTTCTGTCTTTGCGCTGATTTGGTTCGTCCATGCTAAGGGTCAAATTCCAAACATATCACAAGTGAGGCAGATAAACTACCAAGGTTTTAGTAGAGTGTGGTTCAGTCAACCTCCTCAACTTTTCACATGGACAGGATTATGATGTACGTTGGCTTAACATAAAGTAATTATGTATTTTCGTGATGTTGGCAGACAACTACCGGTTTTGTTACTCTTTGGGATTTCCCGGTAGGCTTGGCCTCCAAGTCTCCCTCAGTCATACACAAACCCTGATCATCAACATGTGGCAAAGTATATAAACTTGAATAAATTTACTGTTTGCGAAAATCTCAAATGAATATCACATCTGTGCTAACTTTTCAATGAATGTTTCACCTGTTAGAAAATTTGAGACCTTGGAGAACATTTTCTTGGCATAAAACTCAAATTTTTAATATTCTACCTTCAAGGTAATGAGTCTTTTGCTTAATTTACCTCTCCGTTTGAACTGCGACTTTCTTTTAATATAATAAGAAATGCGCACCATATCTAATCTCAAAATTCGAATTATCAGGATACCTGCAAAAATTCCTATTGCTGACGATAAAAATTTAATTTTCATTACATTATATTGAACGTTTTCCTGCGTCTTTACTGTTCTACATGTCAGCAAAGCAAGTATCGTTTAAAATATACAGGTTGCTTCGTGTGCTAGCTATCGTTGCACGGAAATATTTTAAACAACAGCCCAACAATAACAGTATGTTCTTTATTTACGGGACTACTCGCAAGGCTACTGAAAACTCTTTGACAGCCTAGGGCCAGTGTCGCTATATTGGAGTCTGAGTAGACAAGTGCGGTGCTTGAGTTTTCGTTAAACTTTTGTTCCACTGAATCCAGTTTGGATAGATTTGACACAAATGATCATCTACGTATCATTTTGGTTTTTGTGGTAGACTCAACTGAAAATCTGGCTTATGATTGTTTCCACCTGAATGTGCTAAACAGATGCTGCCTCAAGATTCAATCTTATGAGAAACTAATCAGTTGAAGGTATTTGTAGAAATTCTTGCAGTAGTAGAATATATGCTTGACTATGCCTAATGGTGAGCTTCAAGGAGGGCAAAACCGATCTCACTCTGCCGAACAGACTTCAGCAATACTGTGAGTAGTTTCCATTATGGAAATATACTGCGATGTCTCACATATTGTGTCAGCTAAAACATGAAGTGGACTTTGTGTAACATATTTGGTTGAAAATATCGTAAACGGGAGATTTAATTGAATTTCTCATGAAAACTAAATCGACATGAAAAAGTAGTTAAGCTGTCGAGAAATTCAGGAATGTATTTAACCCCAAACAAAATGTTTTACTTTTCTTAATAATTTGTAGAGCCAATAAAACACAGATCCATCGATAGTTTCTTTCATTTGCCTTGAATATAGAGACAAACGTAATTGAGGGTGAAGTGCTCCTAAAACAAAATTTAATATTTGCAGCACAGCAGGCTACGAAATGAATCTGTTATACGTTGATCAAAGAACTGTTGTGCAAGTATTTATTGTTTTAAATCTATTTTGAACCTGCAGATTTTGACTGACACATTCTTTGTTTTGTGTACACCATTCTTTATAGCATGTAGTCTGTGTCCTTACTCCATGTCATCTCAAGATAAAGAGATTATCCAATGCGTTGCTCAATTAATTTTAACGTTCACAGAGTGGACGACACGTACGCGTGCAATCAATTACCCAACTATCTGCGCCCTTGATCAACCGAGTCAGACATGAGTCATTTGAGACTTTGTTCAACTGCATACAGCAGTTCATTTAAAAGACAGGGAAAATCATAATATATCCACATTTATTGATAAAATTTGAAGCAATTTTACTGATGTGTGATTTTGTTGCCAATGAATTTTTATTCATGGATAGTCCTACAAATTCTCTGAAACCAAAGAATGGCTGTTATATATCGGATGGCGAGTGACAAATCGGAAATCGTCCTGGGACATAAGCGCAGCTTTCTGGTGGTTAACAATAGGACTAATCTTTACCGTTAGTATTCCATCTTAGCGAGAAAAAACGCCTGTGGTGTTGTTCAGCATTATATTATATTTGCCTTTTTATTTACGAGCCTTTGTGTAAGTTTCTCTATTTGCCAGGTATGAGAATGCTCACGAACTTGTGCCTTTCTAAGATTTACCTTAATCTGTATGCCGGGTTAGAGGACACTCGCGAATGGGCTTTACGACGTCCGCTGAAAATTATTGCCTTGAGATTTGAAAATATACATAATAGCATTATAATAACTGTCGGCAAATTGTGTCTTGTAGGGCTGGAAAGGTCTGCATGCTTAGGCTCGCTACGGTAAATTATATAATATAATCAAGTAGCAACCACTTTTGGCTATATGATTTTTGGTATAGTGACCCAGTTAACATGCTACATTTTATTGGGTTGAAGGTCTTCACATCGTGTTTTTTAGACCATTTGGTACCGATCATGCTTCGAAGGGATAACTTTGGTACTCCGGGATCAGTGGGCAAATCGTTCTGTTGATTGTCCAAAAATTATTTTCTTATTTAAAATTTTAACTATTTCTACTACCGAAATCAAAATCTTTTTGAGCGGAATTTAATCCTTTCCTACCTGATTTGCTACACCTGTACTATTTACTAAGTGCTCGACACGTTAATAGACGGACAAAGTTTTTGCAACGTTACGTTTTTGTAGGCCTTCATTATCTATGTTTAAACACATTTTTAAGTCTGCAAGAAGATAATGGATACTCACCAGCATGACGTGGTAGTCTAATTTACGCGCTTCAACGATCCATGGGTTTTACTGGATGGAACGCCGTGATGTTTGGTACAGGAAGGCTACACGTTTACTCCTGACAAGCAATCGCAATATGAGGCTGTCTTGGAGGTGAACTTTTGTCCTGTATGATAACAGTGTAAGGTTAGTGACCTATTTTTGACGATCAGTAGTTTAACGTTTACGATGGTGGCAAGAAAGTGCATTTTGTGAAACGTTCATTGAAATAATCTCATGTTCAGATCGCTTCATCATAGCTAATTACCGGTTCAAACCATTTCGCGCCAGAACCTCTGCCCTCCTTTTGGAATTAAAAAGCCCAGGGTAAATTACGAAACTTATCTTGCACACAGTCACATTTGGATTCAGTTAACTATGCTGTGTCTGCTTTATTAAGTTACTCAATACTACAAAAACAGAAGGATCAGGATTTGGGACAGCCTGCAAAAAAAACATGAAACCCGTTGCTCCATGTGTCAAACTTTTGAGTTGGAGGTCTGTTTGAGGTTCCACAAAAGTTATCTAACTTCTTCTACTGTATTGTTGGTCTAATTCATGAGGCAAAGTATGACAGCTTGATAACCAAACAAAACTCCCTTTTCCATCAAGAGTAGATGGGAGCTAAAATCTGCTTATGAAGTGCACAATGTACCGCGTCAGGCTCCAACCAAGGCACTGGCAAATACGTTAGTTTTGGAAAGACCCTGAGGGGCCGGTGATGGAGGAGCACATGGATAGGATGATTATGGTTTATGAGTCGAATATCCATTTGAGAAAATTGACAACAGCAAGAGAGGGCAAAGTCGTTTGGGTACTCTCAAAGTAAAAAAACAACAAAATTAGTCTGGGACAGTGCTTGGATTGCCGTTCGATCACAGCGGTACAAACACTTTGCACAAACTTGAGCGTTCAGTCAACTGACACCCTTCCAAGCAGTGCTCTGATTAAGCTCACTGAACTTAGCTACAGACGGCGACCTTCTTCCTCCAAGCTATAGGTTCACTTAGAACATATTTATCGATGGACATGAAGCGTTCGATGACAGCATCTAAAAAGAAATCTAAATTGTTAAACGAAACAAGCTTGATGAGCTCCCTCTTGAAGAAAAAGAGGCTCATGTACAGTCCGACAAATCTCCGTCAAAGAATTTTAAAGCGGGACGGAGGACAAAAAGATGTAGGTGTCTGATACTGCTTCTTTTTTTAAAGGGTGTTTGAATTTTTATACCGTCACTTCTAAGATTCCTGCTAGCGTTATTCCATGCAGACTTACCAGAATTTATAAGGGACAGCGTCTCACAGCTTTCGTGTTTGTTTTGGCTTATATGATGCCACTAAATTTGCATAAGACAGATAATTAAATTCAAGGCCTTAAAGTAGCATACCTCAGTCAACTTCGTTGGCGATCTGTCACCTTCAAAGCTGTGGAGAAAAGTTTTGCCAAATGTCTCCAATCCTTATGCACCCATTTTCTCGGGGCAGGTTAGTTAAGTATCATCATTTTGGTTCCGCCATCAAAATAGTTGTTGACAGAGCCATTCTTATTAAACTCCTTTCATTGTTTGATTATTTATGAGGTAAACGTCCGCCGTATGTCCGAGTTTTGCCAAATGTCTCCAATCCTTATGCTCCCATTTTCTTGGGGCAGGTTATTTAAATATCGTTATTTTGGTTCCGCCATCAAAATGGTTTTTGACAGAGCCATTCTTATAAAACTCCTTTCATTGTTTGATTATTTATGGGGTAAACGTCCGCTGTATGTCCAAAATCAAGACAGAGTTCTTCTCAGTATCACCTCAGAGACCGGAAGTTATGTTGCGCTTCTTGGTTCAGGATTCACCGGGACACAAAGCGAGTAACTACGCAATTTAGTTTAAACTTAGTACTCCTAGGGTAAAAGATGATATTATAAGATGGGACAGATGCGTCATCAGTCCTGGTGATGGCATCTTAATCACGGGAAAGCTTTGCTAGTCTGTGCAGTAGCATCAACAAATGCTGGAAACTATTTTCTATTCTTCCAACTTCACAATTAGTGATCAATGTGAAATTAGTTGCTCGGTAAATGACACTCTACAAAGTGATATTACGATAAGTATTGGGTTACAGTTGTGATACCTTGTCCCTGTGCACCTCTGATGAGAGAATGTCGTTTGACTTTGATGGCGTCTTTGAGATATCGTACCTGTCAAGGGAAAACAGAATAAGAAATATCACAGTGCACTAGGTGGATTTTGGTGAAACAATAGCTACGACGCACTTATGTGGATGCACCAACAACATTGGCTTAGGCATATGATCCTAACAGGCGGTTTTTGCTTATCTCGTTTAAAACCGTTTGCTAAAGCAGGGTTCCCGTTGAAGATATCACCCGGTGCATGAAATTCGTTACAAAGTCTTTTAGTTTCGCTGGTGCTCGTCACCTATGAGGTTAGAATAGCATTGATCAAGTGCGTGAATGGCTGAAAGTACTCGCCAGCGTAGCCGTGTTACGCATAGGTCAGTGTTTTTATCTTTTCTCTCGTTCTTGATCAATAACCCACAGCTCTTTTGATGTTCTACTGCTTTTCTATCCTACCATAAGCTGCACCTCCAAAGACCGCCATACATTTGTTCGAGGTTCAGGGTTGCCTAGATGAACTCAACTGAAGTGAAGTGGATCTACTATATTCTTTCGTGTCGACAATAACATTACAATGAATGGAGATATTCAGGACTTTATCTAACTTATATGGCCCCGCACAGAAATGTCGCTGTATCACTGCTTAGATGCTAGCTTGATTCTACTGGAACACCGGATAAAGTTTAGCACTGATAAACTGCACGGGCCCCGCACAGAAATGTCGCTGTATCACTACTTAGATGCCAGCTTGATTCTACTGGAACACCGAATAAAGTTTAGCACTGATGAACATCACCCAGACAGATATGTGTAAGAGCGTAAGAATAATTTTTTCACCATAAACTGCACAAAAAATGCACAGATATGGGGCACACAAGACTAAAAAACGTTAAAAGCAGCGTGGAACTGCTGCTCTTCTGTCTGGCTAGGTGCAAACATGGCAAGTTCTGACCCGTCTCCAATGAGGCTATTATTGTCACTAAAAGCCAGCCGAAAATCAGTTGCAAATTCAAAATAATACCATTGCTTTGAGCCTGACAAATAGAATTTTGCAGGAAACCACAAATAGCCATGTATACACAAAGTCACGACAACAAAAAGAAATAGCCTTTTAAAGATTCCGAGACCAGAAAAAATGGAAGAGTTAATTTTTTCTGACTGGTGACCCAAATTAATTTTGCCTTCGTATGGCCAAAACACGCTTGTTCACACCGGCGAAGGATTTGCTGGTTCCTTTATGGCAAACTGATTCCGAAGAAATAGTCCCCCATGACATTTTGTAATGAGGAACGTGAACAACAAAAATGAGTATTTGTAAACCCGGCCAAATGGGATGCGGCTTAAAGGGGGTCAGCAAATGCATTGAACCCGCACTGCGTCACTGTCAGTCTCGTAAATACAGCTTTTATAAATTTTGGCACAGACTTTCCGTAAAAAGTAGATCCCATCGATTGATTGGTGATGTTTTTTCTCTCAAACGTGCAACGATAGCTCTTTAGTAGGTTTTTACCCTATGACAAAGTGAAATGCATTTCACTTCATCCATTCTGTAGCATATATTTGCAATTTATTGCTTGTATTCTAGTATTCGTTGCCGTGTGTACATCATACGATTTTCATATTTTAGATGTGCTGGTAAGAATGGATGATGGATGACCTGAAACAATGTTTTTCTATTCTGTCGAAACATGTGATCATCCCAAAGAATCCCAGCAGTCAGTTGACGACAAGTCCTGCAGGAACAAAAGCGAAGTAGCTGTTCTAATAGACTCACCTGATGCTTCTTAATATTAGAATTTCGATCTGCAGTTAGCCTGCGTCAAATCATGCATTTCACTTCATCCATTCTGTAGCATATATTTGCAATTTATTGCTTGTATTCTAGTATTCGTTGCCGTGTGTACATCATACGATTTTCATATTTTAGATGTGCTGGTAAGAATGGATGATGGATGACCTGAAACAATGTTTTTCTATTCTGTCGAAACATGTGATCATCCCAAAGAATCCCAGCAGTCAGTTGACGACAAGTCCTGCAGGAACAAAAGCGAAGTAGCTGTTTTGATAGATTCACCTGATGCTTCTTAATATTAGAATTTCGATCTGCAGTTAGCCTGCGTCAAATCATGGGTATTATTTATCATCCTATTTTCTTCTGATAAACTTCGTTCCGTCCACAGTTTGAAGACTTTTCCGAGGTTCAAAAGCAGCTTCTTTTCACCGAACTTCTAAATCGATATGAATCGGTCCAGAAGAGTGCAGCCGAGTATATCCTGCAAAAGAAAGCAGCAAAAGCGGGAGTCAACTTTACAAGCCTATTACCCTACCATTTACTCATTTACTTGTTTTCATTTCTGGACGCTGAATCGCTCATTGCTGTGTCCAAGGTGGGTTTGTTGCTCAGCATTTTGCTTAGAAGAGATCTTGGTGTGTGTGACCACCAGAAAACCATTTATTGTGTTTGACGGTTGTTCACATATAGTGCTTAGTCTTTCCTGACACTTCGGCCGTCCACTAGCTTTTCTCCACCTTGCTCTTTTAGGAGGACATCTAATAGATTAGTTCATGAAAACGTTACTTCAGATCTTTCTGAAAATACTGACATAAGTACGATAGCTTCAAGTAACGTAATACAGCGGGACAACTACACAGAGGATACCTTCCATACTAAAAGTAGAAGACTATTGTCTGCCCCACTAGCTATGCGGAAGCTGGCGATAACTGGTTAATGAAAGTCCGATTTATTCATCATCTTACATATTCTTGTAAGAGTTACCGAGCACCAACCAATTAGGTCTTTAACGTCAAGTCGACAAAAATCTCGCTATAACCAGAATATAAAGTTACGGTTGAAAATGTGAACCAGGTTTGGTATCAAACCGTCTGTAAGCAAAAATGTCTTATTTTACCAGGTTGTGTTAGCAAAAGACCAAGTGGAGATGAAAAAATCTGCGACCAGTAGAAGTTTCAGAGGAAATATTTCGTGTACAATGACTGGATCTTGGCCGAGAATTTACGACAGCTTCGCTAATCTATTTGAAGTATGTTAACATTTGATGGAAAGCAGCAAAAACACATACGTTAAGATGAGAACCAGACAAATCCTGGACACCATTCGGTATTTAACCAATGAACTACAAAGGCATACAAGCGGAATTACTAGGATTAGTCCAACAAGGACGACCTAGACACGAGCTGGTACATTTGGTGTTCCAGCTGAAATAGATACCATAGGCCGAGTAAGGGAGATATACATTTGGGCAAGGTCGAATTCCGTTGCAACAGTCTGACTGTGTGCACCCATTCCACATAGGACTACTTAGGGGTAGGTTACATAAAATTCTCAGTTAGTCGGTTACTTTTTTGTCAGGTCTGATAACCATGCTTGCAATAAGTACAGGATGATGAATGAAAGTCCTTTTAAAATGCGCGCTTGCCTAGTGTGGAACTGGAGACTGGTTCACACAAATCTGGCATTTGTAAACTTCGCAAAACGAGTGAGACCGTTGCTCCGCGCTGGAATGATACAACCCGAAACATTCGCGAAACGCTGCCCTTTATTTCAGAAACCTAACGGTGGTTGTGCACAACCACCAACCTACCGCTAGGCACTACTACGCTCCACAATAACGCAATGATGATGTCGCCTCGATTGGTGATGAAACGTTTGCAATCAAATCGGCCAGCTCAGCGAACAAGCCAACGACCACCAACTACGCTACCTGAGCTACCAGCATTTCACTATGCTTACGTGAATCTCCTGACTACTCAGGCTCTACCAGTAGTACATAGGATTGGGCAGTTACTTTGCCATAAAAAGAACCATGAAGTCATGAAAACACCAGAATCACTTTATAAACAATCACTGATTGTAGCCCCTAAATCCGTATGTTCCCGCCTTTCGCGGGATTCCACAGGCTGAAATCCCCTTCTACCTGGTAAAGGGTCTGAATAATTGTGAGACAACTGCTGACGGAACCATCCCTGATACCAATGATATATGTTGGACAGGCTTAAAATTAGGATGGGCAGCGACAAGTTTATTGACAAATATTACTTCATCAGCATTTTGAACACCAGCTCCGCACAGGTTGTGATCGCGAGTCGAGTAAGTCTGGTGAATGCTAGAAGATTCCGGCCAAAATATTCATGCAAATTTGCGAAAATATGGATTATCATGTCGTGTATGGCTTTTGAAAATAAAAAGTATTCAGGACGTGCAAACGTGGAAACTAACACTTTGGAAAGCGGTTGGCCAGTTCACTTAATACGGTCAAGCGCATACAGTGATTGAGCGATAGACTTTGTGTTGTCTCGTTTGTCTTGGCCTAACAGGACTCGAGGGATTTGCCCATACTCATAGTAGCCTTCGGGCCAGGAAAAACGAAATGATGAATACCATAGCCCTGCGTTTTAGTAAAAAAAAACTTTCATCAAAATTGAAACTTGAGGTGCTTAACAAACATTATGCTCTTAATCCTTCTATTATGAGGAGATCCCACAGGGAAAACGATCAAGAGACAGAAACGGAGAACCTCTTTCCAGTCCTTCAACGAAATTCCAACGTGTGCCTAATGCCTGATTGTCGTAGTGACCTTTTTTGATTGCACATGGGCAATGGGAGATAAATTCAGTCGAGAAACATAAGACCTTTAGAAATGGCTGTATGAATTATTATATTACATGGTCGGAATTTGCCAAAATCAAGCATTGTAGTACCGACCCTTATCCAAATCTCAAATGTCCCAAAGTTTAGCTGTATGGTCTCCTGATCAAACCAAGAGAGAGTCAGAAAGATACTACACATGGTTTCTTTGTACATCACTAGTGAATATGGTAAAGGTCGCGGTGATATTTCAACATATTAAGAGAATTCTGATCCACTGTATGAAAATGGCAGATAACCACTGAGAGAAAAATCCTAAATAGCCGCACTAGTGGTAACACGCTCGCCTCGAATGTCAGATATGAGGACTTCAGAACCCCCAGTAGCCAGGACTACGTACCGCTGATCAGCGCTAATGAGGACGGGACTCGATTTTGGTGCTTTTTCCCTCTGGTATGGACTCATCTGACTGACTGCTCTAGGACAGAAGGGCGACGCTTCACACGAGAGTGATGTGATCGTTAATCATGCAAATCCCGCAACCACCTGCAACCAGTTCAGGTTGTCTCATGATTGACAGGTTGGTTCTGTTTGGATGAGATGTCCTGAGAATAAATTACCAGAGATTTTTTTCAGTACTTACTGGTAGTCCAGCCACTGTCCAGCCTCGCTGTCTGGTAGCGTAGGAACGTGTGACCCATATCAAATTACGAGAATAAAGGTAACATGCTTCGCTCTAAATGACCTGCACAATTTTAAAAGATGGAGGCCTCTATGGGCTTTCATCAGACCTTGAAAAATTCCTATTTGGACACTCATCCTCGTGTCTTGGCACATTGACTCCGATGAGTTCATACCAAGGATAGAAAGCTCATCAACACCACATAACTTCGGTCGTGAAGGGTTTGAACTTTGGATATCTAACTCGCGATGAAAACGTCTTACCAATACTGCACCAGTGCACATGAATAATCCTGTCTGACTAAGCAAACTGTTTCACGCCAGAGCGATATCATTCGGTTTTCAAATACCCGTTACCAATCGGAAATGTTCAGTTTGTAATAGGAGGTTAGCTCATCACCAAGCTCACGAACTACCTCTGTGCTAAGCCACTAATTGCATTCCTTTTATACAAACTTCTGAATAGGTGTGCTGGTACTGTAAACTTCTGGCAGATTCCAACGCACTCTGGTACCTTCAGTGTAAACTGAAAAACTGGGAACTTCCCAACTTGCTACCAAACGATGAACTACCTCCTGGTTTTTGGAAGCGCTATTACCTGGAAAGATCACACTTCAATCGGAAGAAGAACTTGTTGGTGAGTTGCTAGTTTACCCAATCGAAACGGAACTAGTGCCATATTCCCTGATCAGTACCGTCAATTTGTGACATAGGCGAAACATCAACGACGTAGATGTGCCACACTGAAAACCCCCTATCCTACAACTGGTGATTGTATGATTGTATCGGACAATACAGTCTGACAGCAGAAAAATAAAAAAAATGGACGTAGTCATTCGGGCGACTGCCTAGTTACAGTGGATTTACATATGAATACTCAGCAAGGATTAATCTTCCCGGAGAAAAGCAAGGAGATTTCAAATTACCGATTAATGTGTTGGGTTAAAGGTTGGTTGTTGATCGAGTACTGTTTACCTGCTCGCTTGTAAGCGAATTACAAAGTTCGGCAAACAAATCAACTGTTACCTGATTCGCTACCGATTAACGCACTCCAGCTAACAATATTCTGACAAACAACATCGGTTTTTCATCAAGGATCATTTCAAACTGCTTTATTCTGAACACATTAATCTTTTGATAGCAACAAATGAACAGAACACATTTTGGAGTGGGTGGGGTTAGAGCAAATAGTTCATGTAAGGCTTCCTCCGATTCTCCAATTCCAAAAGGGTCAGCCGCTCACTTTATGAGAAGGTTAACGATTTTTTTCGATAGAAATTTATTTCACTCGTGAGAAATGTCCCATTTTGAAGAATCAAAAAGACATAGATTAGCGAAAGCTGGGTGGCAATCCGAGCTTCGGGTGGTCACCAAGCTGGTTGAAACCGAAAAATGGTTTCAGGTATAACATCAAAAACCAAGTTTTTTCCAGCATTTCAGTGCATACAATCGTCTAAGTTCTGCTTTCCGTAAAAGTGTTTTTGATTCTCGATATAGATCTATAACCGAATAAACGTAAGTCGCCCTCTGGCGTGCGCGTACATCTTGACGGTTTCAATGAACGACTCCTAACATCGGTGGAAGCATCGTACAAGCTCGCCCTCATTTCGTCCAGGAAGATTTCTTTGGAAATTTTACTTTATATTGCATGGGTAAAGTTGTCATGGAAACGCTGTACACCACTCATTGTGGGATCCATAGTGGCAGCCGATTCACGGTTCTAGGGCAGTCGACGTACCTAATTTACCAACCATGAAGTGAGAACGAAAGTATCCACATAATTCCTTTAGGAGCGTAGACATTTAGTCAAATATTAGTGTGGAGGATGGGGGCAGTCGCATATTTTACGGAGCTTTGAAACAACATCTAGTTGTGAAAGTTGACTTTGATGTAAAATACCAGGCGATTTGTAACTTTACAACACCCAAGACTGAGACTAACATTTTCTTTGGCGGACCTTTTCAAACCCAGGTTAGTCCGTGTGCTTTGGCATACTGACCAACTACCTTCTACCAGTTGCATCCATGTCTAACGAGGCCGCCAACCAATGCGTTAATAACTCTGGCAGTAACGGCAAATTGATCAAGTTGTTCGCACCTAAGAGTATGTCTAATTGCAGTTCCATTAGTATCGGGCCAAAAAAAGAGGAGTGCAAAAGAAAGACTGCACTCAAAGTGTTTATGACTAGCACTGATCACTTATTGCGTTTATTTGCTTTGGAATACCAGGGTAGCGTGAAGAGAAGTTTTCCGTTAGTTTTTCAAACCCTTCAAGCTATATTCAGACATCAAGGCGAATTGAACAGTCGTGTACTTTTATTGGTCATAGTTAAGAAAGTACGTTAGTGATGAAAACGTTTACGCAGCGGACACAGACAAAAGCTGTTCCTAAAACAATGCTGTTCACCACTGGTGAATGTATGAAACTAGCCTGTACGTTCTCACGGAAATTTATATACAAATTCGGAATTACTTTAATGAGAGCCTCTGTTCGGTAAAATACCCTTGATTTCAGCTTATGGACACTAAACGCGAACTAACACATAATAGTCACCTCAATTAAACCGATCGATCTGGAACACTACGCGATGCACTTTCCATCCTTGTAATTTGCCTGCCTTATATAATCCAAGGGCACAGACGGATAGCAAAATTTTTACTGAGTTAAGCTGTATGTCTCTGCATTTACGGAATAGAGTGGAGTACCCGTTGACGGTGTGCCAGCTTTCGATACGTTGTTGAAATGAGTTGACGGAAATGTATTTACCAAAGACTATGAGTAGATGGCTGTTCATTTTTAATAAACGACTAGCAACGACAACAAGCGGACACTCAAACGTTGGTAGCTCAGCCGGGATACCCAAAATTTCGGCCTCAGACAGGCAATGGAAAAGAATGTGAGACTTAAGTCCTTATCCGTTAGGTGTCCCGAAACGAACTCAAAGATTTAGATGGAATGACCCGAAATTTCAGTAAGCTGGATTCGGACGATTAAAAACAGGTTGGTAGTATAAGGAGGTTTGGGACACTTAATGAAGGTTCCGTTGTGCAGTTAAGACCCTATTTATAATGGAAAGCTGAGAAGCTGTTTTGTACCTATCGGAAATGATCATTAGTGCGCATCCAACAAGCCCCTAGAGTTTAGGTGTGAGTTAATTACACTGATGATGACGATGGCAAAACGGTCAAGTGTCGCAACTACTAGCCCGAAAGTCAGTAGTTCGAGACGCCCTGCTCGAGCGCACTGCTCACGAATCCCAATGAGAAGAAAATTGGTGTACTGTGCTTCCCGGCTTTTCAGCGTAGATTGAGTTTAACGTGTTTTAGGTATAGTTTTTTGGTCTTCATTTTGTGAATGTAAGCTGTCAAGCCTGGCAAAGTCACAAACATTCTCCTGGTCAGTACTGACTAAGTGACGTGCAGCTCACTTTAATGCGCATGACTACGTTAAGCAGTCCACATGTATTTTTATAAAGGAAACTACTCACAAGATCGCTGAAAACTCTTAGCAGCCCATGAACCGGTTTCGCTCTACTTGGGGCTCATCAGATGGGCGCAGTCCCCAAGTTTCCGTCAACCTTATGTTCTACATGTATTTATTGGCCAGTAGTGCATCCCAGTTGAACTCTCACCGTGGAGACACCCACGCGTGCGAATGTGCGTCAACCCCGGTCTAGAAGAAATGGATGATGAGTATTCACTTTGTTTTCCTTCTCCGTACTTTTCCGTCTACATATTCCATCACACAAGATCGCCAAGAAGCTGAACTCACCCGAATATAAATTAACTGTGTGAACAGAGTTAAGCGAACACCGTCCATCGCCTGGGGTGTAGCTTTCCAACCAGAGGTTTCATAGCATCTTGGGACTGGTCATCCAGTTGTTGATAACTCTTACGGGGACCACAGTGGCAGACCCATGAGGATGTCAGGAAGTGTCCTTGAACGACGATTGTCTCTTGTTGATGAATGTTACTCTATGGGATTCAGCTGCCTACTGGTGTAGTTTAGCAAGAAATGTGTGATATCTCGCCGAACTGCTGACCAGTGGGTCGGGAATTCGGGCATACTTGGGCATTCGTGAGATACGCACTCCTGATGATTCTCAAAAAAGTAGAAAAACGGATTTTCACTGATTGTTCTCAACTCGAATAAACTTCAAGAAGGGAATGAAATGTTATCTGTAACTTTACAATCTTCGAAGCACTCTTTTTGGAATTCGTCATCATATTACCGTGCAGTTACATTATCCGTTGAAATGTTCAACTTCGAACTTGATTGATTATATGTTTGTTACTTCCACTACTTCTTCCTCGGTGAGCAGTGACTAGAATACAGGACACCGATGATTTATGCTGGTTCAATAGTTTGGAGTTCAGTTGAGCTCAACAAGTCTCATGGTGGCTACCACTGCACTGAGCTGGACTCATTTTTGATCTTTACTATCTGAATTCCAGCTAGACTGTTTCTGATGATGAGTCAGTGGACGATTATAGTCTCTTTCGCGAGCATTTGCAGTGTAGTGTAGCTCCATTCTACCAAGAACGCCTTTGCTTTTATAACCTGTTACTACAGACTGGCGCGTAACTCCAGGCTTTTTTTCGCTTGCAAACCGTATACTTTCTAGTTACGTGAGCATGTACTGGAAAGTTGAACTATTATAACGTTGTAGAACTTTGATTGTTGAAGCTCCAACGTGGAATGCGAGTTTGGGGAAAACAGGGACCCGTATCGAATGTGTCGTAAACTTTTGAGTTGAACTATACAGACCAACGACAAATGATGTATCCAACTTAACATTTAAAAAAAGTTAAGGTAACATTGAAAACCTCGAGGAGGTTCGAGCAAAAGTAGTAACTTGGTAAACAGACGGTATGGTTAAATCTAGACGCCAGTCTACCATCTACTTTTTCCAAGTGAAAGTGACAGGATCAGCCCCAAGTGATCGCTTACTACACTTGAACACTTGATAGATTAGAACTGCAGCTAATCCCATTTGTTTGCCAAAAAGTATTGTAAAATTTTGTGACTGATATTGAGGTAATGTACGAGTTTAATAAAGGTCACTTGCTTACAGATGTATGCACTTTGCGTGTATCGCATTCCAAATAACTGTAACTTCTGAATGCGACAGGCCGGCACAATCATCTGAAGCGGGCCTATTAGGTTCCAAGGATCTGATCGTTTGGCCAAAAATGTAACTTTAAAATGAGATTTTGTCTAATATAGGAGGTCACTCTATGCTGAAAATCCGAGGAGCACTGCACAACTTCTATAGAGGAAAATGTCGGTAGCTCAGGCAGCGTAGATGGTGGTCATTGGCTTGTGTGCTTGATTGCAATCAAATTGCCCAGCTCAGAGAACAAGCCAACGACTGCACAACTTCTTTTATCCAAATTCAGGTACATTAATAATGCGTATCGCATGACCCCATGGCCTCCTGGCTGGCAGTTTGAACCGTTGGACGATGAACGACCGATCAGCAGTGTGTTTAACTCGCACTTGGACAGCGCCATTCATAGTGCACTCACAGAAGACATTACTTGGTCACGTTTTGACTGGATGCTCTAGTGAAAACTTATAAGAAGAAAGTTCCATTCATCTTGTGAAGTTATCCTGAGCGACTTATAGATAGCTATTAGTGTAAAGGGATTTGTGCCTGCAAATGAAGACACTATAATATATTTCGCCTGGCAGAACTAACGCTCAAATTGCATTTTAAACAACACGAGCAATGTGTCAAACAACCAGAACAGCTGTCCTGCACAAATATTCACTAATAGGTAGCTCAGGCAGCGTCGATGGTGGTCATTGGCTTGTGTGCTTGATTGCAATCAAATTGCCCAGCTCAGAGAACAAGCCAACGACTGCACAACTTCTTTTATCCAAATTCAGGTACATTAATAATGCGTATCGCATGACCCCATGGCCTCCTGGCTGGCAGTTTGAACCGTTGGACGATGAACGACCGATCAGCAGTGTGTTTAACTCGCACTTGGACAGCGCCATTCATAGTGCACTCACAGAAGACATTACTTGGTCACGTTTTGACTGGATGCTCTAGTGAAAACTTATAAGAAGAAAGTTCCATTCATCTTGTGAAGTTATCCTGAGCGACTTATAGATAGCTATTAGTGTAAAGGGATTTGTGCCTGCAAATGAAGACACTATAATATATTTCGCCTGGCAGAACTAACGCTCAAATTGCATTTTAAACAACACGAGCAATGTGTCAAACAACCAGAACAGCTGTCCTGCACAAATATTCACTAATAAGTTTGGATCTGTTTTAGCCAACTGTGTTCACTTATTACAGGTGAATAGAAGAGTCCCCGGAAGCTCGCGTGACATGGAAACCTGTGAAAACCGAGAGTTCTGCTGGTTCTTTCATTAACCTAGCGATACAAAAGGGATATCCAGAAAAGTCCCCGAGGCGAAAACAGGTTGCAAGGAGAGAATGATTTTACCTGCTCACTCATAATTGAACGAAACTCACTTAAAATCACTTTGTTCCGCTCACAAACGACGTCTTGTTGTTCTTAAGCAGGCATGTGACCTAGTTTGTGGGGCAAAGAACAGCTCACATTTTGCAATCAATCTTCGTGAACGAGCGTTCGTGATAGAACGTGTTCTATTATAGGGAGATAACTAAGGACGTGATAAGATGTCACAGTGTGGTAAGTTGTCAAAACGTACCAGCATTCTGCATGAAATTACTGTCTACCCCACACTTCTTGTCCCGTCTTTTATATCCAACTTTTGACTAAAATCTCGTGCTTCTTAGTCCCCCAGTTCGGCAGTCATCACCAACACCACCATCAGCCAAATGAGTCACGAATCAACAAGAACAACTTACCTAACAGTCCCCGAAGCCGGTAAAGTAAGTGCCAAAATGTGGTTTCCATTAGAGCAGGCTTCCCAATCTACGAAAGATGTTCCCACAACAGACAAACAAACAACAAGTAAGAGAATCGAGAAACGAGTAGCATTCTGCAGGAAGATAAGCAAGTAAGTCTTGATTGGTTCACTTTGTTGAGATGTTTGGTTACATCCATTTCGTCAAACACAGGCGTTTCAGTCGCACTGTCTGGAGGGTCAAAGATTCATACTTGGCGCAGTCCGTGAAGGAAGCAAACTGGTTTTTAGACAAGTCAAAGCATCTACGGAGTGATGATATAGACTTTTCGTGAAATCATTCGGTTAACGAATTCGGAAGACTTGCTGTAGGTGTTAGCCCTTGAGCCGAATTCGATTAGTTCGCTCCCTGACAAAGTTGGGACGCGACAACCATATGGTTAGCTCCATTTTATAATCCTGAATCACATTTGTGTGTACTTTGCGATCAGTAGTCATGACAAGTGGCAACGGATGTTGTAGGAGATAGGAAAGACATAAAGCATGAATTAACAGGAACGGCCGATTCATCGCAGCATCGCTACTGGTCGCGCGACCCTGGTAGGCCGGTGGGCGATCTGGGCACCAGTGGGATTATCCTTTGATGACCTAACCCGACCAAAAGCTTGCAAAAGCGTGAATAAGACCCGGTCTTACCGAATTCCTTTATTGTCTGGTCACGTCTTGTTGTAATTCCAACTTGAAGCCAGTTACAACTTACAGGATTCAGCTATAAAAACCATCAACCCAGGTGTAAAGTACATGGTCTTACCATGGTCTTATCTCGCTCACAATGGTCGGGGTTCATAAAGCGGCACCAAAAGCCTGACGGCACGTTGCAGAGCACTGCAAACTCTGGTTGAATTCCGAGTTGACCCGTTTGGAGGTTATATATTTGCTGGTAAGAACCTACAGGCACTAAAAATCATACCACTGGGATATTGGAATGTAGCCATCAGGATCATCCTCCCCAAATTTGCCGCTGTGACGAATCACACGTTAGCCGATTCTTCTCACTTGCGAATTCAAATCACCGGCCGGGAGAGTATTCGGACCAAGGTTTTGAAATGTACGGAAAAGCACGGTCAAAATGGGTCTCTAAAAATCTGGGGAGATATAATGAGCGAATCCCCTGTCGTACGGTGGTTCGGGTGGTCTGTGCTCGTCATAGCCACCGAACTTCAGTTGCGCTGATCATCCGCAGCCCACCAGTTCAAATTGATACCTAAATTTTGGGATAGGAACTTTACTTCTGGACAACCAGACGCCAAGTGTTGCTACGTCGAAGAGATTCCTCTATGGTGGTACCAGAGAGTGTCTAATTATTTTCTGCTTAAAAAGAGATAATTACAGATAATGACGATGACATGAAAGGGTATTAGATGGCAGACTTGGGACAAGAAGTGATCAGGCCACGCAGTAACTAGCGGTTGGGGTGATTCTAGTAGATCTACTCCAACGCGGTTGTAACCCATGACCTATTTATTAGCGGCTAATTAACTGAAAAAAGTGCTGTGTATGTAATATAGCATTTCAACAAAAGCAACAAACAGAAAATGGAGGGTCGTTTTACAAAAATCGGGCTACTGAGCCGCACGGGTTCCACGGATTTCAATAGAACACAGGGGACTGAATTTCCTTCCCGGGCCGCTAGCTGCTCATGGGGGCCACCCCATTTCGTGGCCATCAAGTAGTCTGAGCCAATGTCGAGGTGTTCATTATCTCAAAGGAGAGAAGAATAAAACACGGTGTTACTACTGATGGGGAGGTATGCTAGTAGTAAGTGTTGTTCTTGGAATTTCGCTTTGCGTATCTTGAAAAGGGGAGATCTGTTGTGGAATTTGTCGAGTCGCTTCGTAACATTTGCTTGGATCTGAGCAATGAATGAGTGGAGTCAATGAATATCCGGGAAAGTTCAGGAAGACGCGTTCAGGAGAAGATGGATGTCCAGCTTTTTTAAATAAGATGCATGAGAGTTTTGCTTCCCCGTCCAATATTCTGTAACCGGTCAGTTGGCATTTTCTAACAAATAACTCTGCAGCGAAGGCCTTCTTCCTTTCAGTGGTATTCATTATCTCGAAGGAGAGAAGGACATTACACCAGTTCGTGGATATTCCAGGTGTAAATATTTTACGACTGTATATTAGGAATGGAAGAGCACTCGTTAGTTATTGAGAGATTAAACGAAACATGAGTACAACTAAGTTGTGTCTCGTCGATTTTAGGCAACTAATGTTACAACACAAATCGGAATTTGCAGTAGGATATTTGCTTTGGTGAGGTCACTTTTTCTATTCACGTCAAAACAAACCCATGTCCGAGTCTGTTGTATTTTGAACATACCTTCAGTGGTTGACCGTTCATGTCTTCGGAGCATTGCCCTAATCTGGTGGGAACACTGGATCAGCAATGCTAAAGTACGTCGAAAGGCATTCGGGAGAAATAACTCACCCTCGATAGCTGAACCGATCGCACTGCATAGGTTGCGCTGGCCTGGTTACGTGCTGCGTATGCCAGTCGACCAACTCTCTCGAAGCGCTCTTTTCGCACAACCACGTGAATGGTGGAAGAGAGACAGAGGCGCCCAAACAATGACTTGGCAGCAAATTATGAAAGCTATTACCAGCAAACTCAGCTGCGCTGGTAATTGCCGTCTTCTTGGATGAGGACCCCGAGACTGGCCACATCAATGGCTAGAGACATTATCAGACATGACCAGTCGCGCCCTCAGTGGCGCTCATGCATCCAATGCATAGCTCCCTTCCCAGTCCCCCACTTAACGGTCCACCTACAGTGCTGTATTAAAGCATCAAAATTATCAGCTCCCGCCTACAATGTGCAGCCACCTATCCCATCTTCCCAAATCATCGGTGAACGAAACTGTGACAGCAATAACCACTGTACAACAAGTACGCGGTTATTACAGCCGAGAATGATGATGATGGTGATGATGTTGATGACGACGACTTTCCGAGACCCAATTTCAAAATCAGAGCTTGTTTGGCCTGAGTAAACCATCTGAAACAGAGTAGGTACTTAGATTACCAAAAGCATCCAAAAACACAAGTTTTGGCATCCAAACCCAGAAGGTCTCGGCAAATTATGTGGACAGCTCTAAGAAGACTACAGTAATCTGGTACCAACGGAAGTATGCAGTCGGATAAATCAGTGGATTCAAACTCTAGCTAGGGTAGTGTTTCAAGATGGATGACTGTAGTATATGCAGCTTGAACCAGCAGTACGTGATGTCAGACACTCTCAACCTAGAGCTGATATCCACCCTATTGACAGAAAATTTTCCTCTTCCCAAACTGTTGGCTCGGCTCGATCTTCCGGTGCCACTTAAGGAGCCCAGAGACCTTTCCAGAAATTCATCTCTCCTGTGTTGCGAAGAAGCTTGCAGACGGTGAACAACAAGGATAGGTCTTTGCAACTGTCTGCGTTTTGTAGACACAGTCTACTCCTACCATTTCTCTTTATGGACTTTTTGTTTCAACTCTGAGGAAAGGCAAATCATTCTGCGTACCTCTTCGCTTTTGTGAGTTGCTCCACCGTCTGTCAGTTCCCTCCTCTCATCAACCAGTTTCTGTGGAGGCTGCCAGGCAGGCGTATATGTGACCGTAAATCAACGATAACGCGGACCCACTTGCACTGGTTCGATCCGAAATACGATGCACTAACACAACACCATTACAGATCCTTTTCTGGATTCCACTATTCTGAAGGCGGATTTTCCTTTGTCTCTTGTTTTTCGTGATTATTAAGTTCATTCTTCTGAAGTTACCATTTTCAAAATAATGCTTTCACCTGGTCTTTACCATGGCCACTGCTTTTAGTTGACCCATTTTCTCTCAGCGCATTCTTGATCCTTAAGAGTTTCACCGTTTCTTCTGGTTGCGCAGCCTTATCTAGCTCTTTCTTTACAATCCCCTCAATAATCAGTTGACCAATAATTTGTGAGAAACGAACAACCCCCCCCCCCAAGCGCAGCCATTGCAAACTTGTCGAAAAGCAACGGTCACCGTAAAACTCCCTCTAGTCATGGCATAGCCTTCCCTTGAAGACTAGCAAACCAGACCTCCTGGTCACTGCCTATCTTTGAACTGACCACATCACAAAGATCAGGAGGTGACTCAACTCGACGGTGATCCGATACAACCCCACACTGTTTGCTGTAGCCGCGTCCACGTCTTCTCCAAGCCTCCAAGGAGCGTGCTCAAAGCCAATTCCGCATTTTATTCCGGCACAACTCGCCACGTTTCCAGGATCTTACGGACAAGTTGGAAAATTTTTCTTCATGAGTCTTTGGCCATTGATTCCCATCCTTAAACAGCTGATGTCACCGGACGAAAGGAGAGGCCAGTAGACACACAGCTGTTTGGCTGTCATAAAAAGGGATATTGATCCAGCAACCAAACATCAGTTAGTACCTACCTTGAGGATAATGTCGAACTTTTTTGAAATTCATATGATGACGGACTCCAACAAAACAACGCAATCATTGCATTCGTGAATTTCACAGCTTTTCGAGAGACGGTAGTGATCAATAAAAAGCATCATCCTCTGCTTACTGACGTTGGCTCATGAAGGAGATGAGCTGTCAAGCAAAAGCATCTTGACAGATAGGTCTGTGGCGGACTAGGACCTTATCAGCGTGTTCGAACAAATTAACAAGCAAAGTAACTAATACAAAATCACAAAATCACAATAAGAAAAGAATGAGCGGTCAAATGAAGACTCACGAATGCGTAGATCCAATAGTCCACTACACCGATCCAAATGCAGTAACCGGCTGTGAGAGAAATATTCACTTGTAGAAAGTTCCCACGCATGATTCACGTATGAGTGATATATTCAACGATAGGAGAGTTATTCTCCACTGAAAAATGTCACGGGGATTTATTGCGACGTTCAACAGTTGACGCAAACACAGAGATCTAGTCCCGCTGGTTCAGCAGTCAGCAAACAATCGTTCAGCAAGAAGTCAGCTAGTCCCGCCGAAAAAGTTGTGCATTCGTAACATTAAAACAAACGTCATGATAAAATATGTACGACAGTTACAAAGTGTAATTTAAGTTCGGGAAAAATGGTAAATATATGACAACGGATTACGGACACTACAAGTCAATCTACTCTGTTCCTGGCCAAAACATTGCGTTTGGATGATACCGTGTAGCCAGCTTCAAATAGTGAGCTACGGTTGGTCTTAAGACTTGGGAACATCTTTCATCGGCTTGTTTCTGCTGCTCAAAAGCTAGCCCTGTAATTTGTTTCAGCTGTTCCGAGTGACACTAATTCTACCATGTTTGCAATAGAAAACCTCACCGTTTCTTTAAAGTATCAGATTGTACTTGGTTAACTGTATGCAAACATCCATGTTTGTATCTGAATTTTCGAAATGAGGAATATTTCTTTTATGAACAAACTAGCAAAACGGTGGCGCCAACAAAATCACAGAGTCCGATGAACCCGGTTCCCGTTGGCCATATCACGAGTTATGAACGGCGGCGTCTTGTGAGCCCAACTGTTGCGAAGCCGTCAGTAAAAGTTGAACGACAATGGAGGCCATTCTCCAAAGGACAACCAGACAGTCACGAACGCATGGAGCGCGCCTTATGGTTGGGCCAAGTGCGTCGGCGTTACTCCTTCAAAGAATTGAACAGGCGAGCAAAATCCGTGCTTGAAAGGAAGGCAAGTGGAACACAGACTTTTCCTACAAGTAATGTATCGCCTAAGTAAATGAGGTTTGATCGTTCGCTGGCGAAGAGTTTCCAAACAAGACATGAAACATCCACCGGTCTATTGACCATGACTGAAACTAAGATGCGGGTGGATGTCACTCGATTATTTTGTCTTAGGTCCTCGGTGTTCCTCACAAAGGGCAAGTGCGAATATAATAACTTCGGCTTGTATGAAGGTGGTGTGAAATTTCCAGTCAAATGTAGTCTTGAAATGGGCTTGGACTAAATAACTTGTCATGGAGCTCGGTGTATGAAGTTGAAATAGACGGGCTGCTTTGAGATAACATATCAATTCGTTTCAAGAGGAGCTTCATAAACCTGAAGTATATTCAGCGGTAAGATTTGGATATAGTGAAGAGTAACATGGAAGCAGTACACGGCCTATTAGAATCCACAACATTTTGAGTTATCGTTCCAACTAAAGGAAAAAAGGATTAAGTGCCTACGTATCAGCATGAAGGTCATCATGACTCATGTCCGTTGCTCGTATGAATGACCTATAAGCAATAACAGATGTTAGCGGCTTCAGTTACCATATCCATTCATCTCGCCCGTTGGCTTTGTGCATGTTGAAATGATAAAACTCAGACTACTCATTAGTAGCCAGACTTTTATAATTTTTCATATACCTTTTTTCTCGGATATGCTCATGACAGTGTCTAATCTGGCGATGCTGCTTTTGTATCTGTCTCTTCTCCACATTTTGCCTCTAAAGCTTCTTGAACGTGGACTTACAGAAAGGAACTCAGCGTACCACCCACATCGTTGGCAACTAGCTGACTAAGGGTGCTCCGGTTAGGATACATTCTAGGTCATTATACTTATCAGACGGCTCTGTGTTGAGCATCACCTTACTTTGATTAAGGAAACTACTCACAAGGTTTGATAACACCACAACGGGTTAAAATCTTGAACCGTAATGCCCCCTGTCTTGGTGTGACTGATATCCACCTTTTGTCCTCACTCATCCCTGTCTGTTTGGTGTGTTCACTTCCATTAGATACTCATCAATTGTTCTCTTCTGGGTGGTCTGACAACCATAAACCTTCGTTGTCCCCTGCTTTCTCTCTATAGCCTTTTGCTTGTTGCTTAAATTCGACAGAATATAGTGGTCTGTTACTGATGCACACAGGGTAACCGTTACACTGGCTATTCACATCTATCACCTACAACATTCCAAAAAGTCATAACCAGGTGCTTCTGGCCATTTGCTTCTGGTCATGGGGCAACTGAGGTAACTTTTTTGAAACCAAACCTATCAGTACTGCTTTCCTATTAACTGTTTATCACGCTAATTTTTTCTGTGTTATTATCGATGTTCCATATGCCGTGTCCCTGAAGTCAAACCTTCCATTTTTGGGGTCTACTTGAGGCTGCAAAGTGCATCAAAGTTCAGGTATGTGAACGTTTATTCTGTCTCGGAGCCTCCTATAGTATGGTAAAAATCAGCTTTGCAATCGTAGTTATTCAATTAGGATTGATTTTCTCAATAATGAATGGACATTCCAGTGATCACAGAATTGGTGGGTGATCAATATTGAGTAGAATAAAATTTTTGCAGCCATGTCTTCGATCACAAACTATGTGAGTAGATGAGTAATGTAAACTTCCCCCCAACTCACTCTGAGATTTCCTTATTCTTGATATAAATTTTGTGATATGTGTATATCTTAACCAGTTTAACTAGGAGGTGTTATCGCAGGCAATCACTATTAAAAGCCCAATCTGATTATAATTACACTTGCTCGCATAAAGAAACCACCTAATACAAGTATTTCTCCCGTATCGAAATTCAGGGAAACGTAACTCCTTGTCCACATCGTAAAGGACTATATAGTCCAATAGAACCGAGAACGAAGTGTTTTGCGGAGGTGTTTGCCAACACGTGCACATCGGGTTCATACTCCCCGCTCCGTGGTGCTGTTTGGCCGCCCGGAACGGAGGACGGATTTGTGGAACTGACCAAAGAATCTCCAGCAAACACGACTCAGTGCAAACCAGGCAATTTCACATCAACCCTCGTTTATCTGGGTGATGGAGACCCTCGGACTTCTTTACTCTCAGGTGAGGCTGTGTATTCAATGAATGTAGTCCGGCACTGATAATGAAATTTAGTGTGTAACATACTAACCTCACTGTTGACCGAAAAAAAAACAGTTGACGGATTTACAAATTCAACGGTGTAATCATACTCGATAGGCAACAGAGCCGTGGTACTGATACAGGAATAGCCCTCCAATTTATTGAAACAATTATTACGGTGAAGCACCAGACCTGGGTAATGAAGTTAGTGGTTGTTTTAAGGGGTACACACACATGGCTACGCTGGGGATCAAGTTCTGGGTTGCTCACATCCTGAGCAGGAGTTTTTTTTATCACGATTTGAGCACAGCAGGTCCGAGGCTATCGTATTCTCATGATACTGCATTTGGGAAGGTCCGATCATGTATCACTTTACCCGAGACAGCGAACTACATACCACAAGCCCAAGTTGTTATGCCCGTGTGCTTGTCGAATTCTATGGCAACCGGTGGGGATGTTCACAAAAAGTTATAAGTGCCACGTCGAAGCGAACTTGTGGGGTGACAAAAGAATCGTCGGTATAAAGAACACCGAACCTGAGCTCGTGAACCAACGGGCAAACCATTCCTATTGGATATGTCTAATGAAACTAATGCCATTTGAACCCGCACTTCTATTCCATGTAAAGTGGAGTTTGCAATCTCCCTGATGATACAGGCGATCTTCGGTCAGAACAGCACATTTGCCCTGTGTGGAGATAAGTACTGCGTTTATGAGTGGCAGCGAGCATTTTATTTTCTAGAGATTATAGTGGGCTACACTAAAATCTCCACAACCGTCCTGAAATAAACTCAACTTGGCGAGATCATTCGAGAAGAAAATTTGATATCACCAATCACAGGTTCTTTCTTGATATCGCTTTGTTTCTTTTGATTTTGTCAGCATTCTTCGATTTGAATTCAACCGGTTTCCACGGGATGCAACCCTCGGTACGAAAAGCGTAAATTGCCACCAACGTTGCAATAAGCCTAGCAGAGTAGCTTACTTCACATAAAGTGTGGTTTGGGATACGTAAACAAAAAACCTAGGTGATTTCATGACGTACAATGATACATTATTTAATGTTAAAAATATCCTTCAATTCAGGTGACTGTAAGATTCCGCAAACTATTCTGCTGTGCCCACCTGTGTGTGGGAGCTTAAAAACACCCTCGTGAGCTATGCATAGTTTACAAGCGCTTGAAACACACGATATTCTTTATGGCTGATTGAATGAAAGGCTGGTGTTCCAGCCTGGAATCTTAAGGTAGTGAGCAGACCAAGTCTGCTAGGTGGTGGTAGCAACAACCCGGAATGACCTATCAACATCTATCTGTGTTTTCCTCCCCACGTTACCTATAGTCACATTCTGCAAAAGAATTATTAGACAGAACTTGAAGCAGTTCGAATCAAACACCAAATGGTATCATTTACTTCCAAGTTCGGGTCGTTGTAAACATGTGTTCAGTTGCATCAGGCTTTTTTCAAACATCATGTCAAACCGGTATCTTTCTGTGTGGGTTTTTGTGTGATCTGCTTGTTCTACTTGAGTTCATATATGAACTGTATTCAGATAGGGGTCATTTGGATCCGTGCATCAAAGCTATTCCCTTCCATGCGTAGCTGCCAAGTTTCAGGCACCTTCAAATATCCAAATGGATTCGGTACGAACTAAATGATTAGGTTGTACTCCCTGGCCTTTGGATGTGCCCCTTTCGTCTCCCTTTTTTGCAGTGGCAGAACCTGTTTATAGCTGATGAACAAATGTGACTTACTCCGGAGATACTGTATTTCCTACTTGTCGCCTGACCAAACTCACTGGTTATCCACTTTCTTGAAGTCTGTTTTATAACCGATTTCTTCTGTGCACCAAGTTCTGTTTCGACTAAATTTCCACTAGATATTGCAAGTTTATCCTATTTTAGGATGGGCGGATGGGTAGTTTAGAACAAGATCTATATCTATCTGCTGGTCTCTGATAAATCATTTTAGATGCTCACCAAGTCAGTGTGTCATACAGTCCGAAAAGGACATTATATATGCAAACTTTTATATGGGATAATGCTGACCTTATCAACTTAGGGAATTACAAAACACCAGAGAGATCTAAGTGCAAAATATTCCGTGTGATTACTTGCCAAAACTTTGGTAATCAGAGGTCCTATCCCGGTTCCCATGGTGATGACGCCACAATAAAAAAATTCTAAACAGTTCGCTCCGATCTAATGGATGACCGTTACCTTATAGAGTTCATACCATATTCATGGCTGGTGCACTAGTGCAGACTTTTTCACCATCACTCGGAACGGTCCAGTTGTTGAATATCAGCCGTAGACTTACATAAAGCAGATGAACGCATCAAATTCATTCGTGTTTTCCAGAGCTTGTAACCAGCTATTCAGGTGGCGACATTCACAGTGTGACTGAACTGGCTCACGTGACCGTCTCGACTGGTTGGGAACGTGAATCAGCTATGGGTAAGTATGAAACTGTCACATACATTGTTTATATACACTGCTGTGTGACCTAAGCTATAGACGCCTGTGGACGCCGTCAGTCTGAGTGTACTCGAGGCCAGGGTTTGTCCAGCCAATCAGGTTCTGGTGTTGTTGACAGGATGTTTGAATAGGAATAAGATCAAAATGAACGGTCTTATGATTTGCAACAGACGCGGCTAAGTAGGAGTCGCACCAATGTGACGAACCAGTAATGGGCATCACTGGTGTCCCTCCTATTACACAAGGATATAGCCGAGTAAGTGGTTTAGACAAATATCCGCCAGATCTGGAAACACTACTACTGAAGGAATCGTCGGGTATGCTGTACCAGATTCGCACCCGACAAACGGGTCCCAAAAGCTGTACAAATGAGGCCCTTAACCTACCTCCATCTTTCCAACTAGGTGCTTATCGCTCTTCGAAAACGCATTCGTATACAGAATGATAGCCTGAACACTATCCGCAGGGAGTTCCGGCCGCTGTCACTGTTGCGATCTTTCTAGTTGGACAAGTTTCTCAACCGATTCGGTAAAAAAAAACTCGTTCAATGACAACGGTGAAAAACTCGGTGGTTTAAAGGCCTTGAAATCTTGCTTTTCTGAACTGGATCGCTTTTTGCGGAATCGACGGATGTAGCGAGAGCGGTTTCCCTGTACGATGAAATATTTAGAAGTACGGAGAAAAATCGCTTTTAAAGTGGCCAATTTGGATGTTAAACTAATTCCAGAAATCTGGCTTTGTGCGGTGTATGGGTAACGCGATTCTGTGCTTGACGCAAGAATCAGAATCTGCCTGCACTAAACTTGGGACCAGGGGAAAGAGAGACCTGAGACTACATTCCAAAGAGGACAGTGCGCAAGCTTGTCAATCTCTTGTGCCAAAGATACAGGCACTCGCGGTCTCCGGGGGGAGGCATTAGGAGGGAGAGACTGTAGATAGATCCAGGGTCATAACATATGTAACCAGTTCTGCAAAGGTCGGATTGTTCTAATTCCCTTTAATTATGACTTGGGATTTCATTATAGTGCAGGTGCGTGTTTGTGTGTTAATTGGACGGATGAAGGAACAGTTAGGATTTTGATGTCAACCGAAGCGCCGCTTCCGGTCAGCATCATTGTCTGGTTGCTGAAATCGTCTATTAGGCAACAACCGATTTCCACTTCCACATCATTCTGAGTATTTATGAAATGAAATCAAACTAATGTGGAGTAGAGTACCTGAAATCACTGAGGAAATTTCGTTAAAAAATGCCGTAATTAGCTAAAATAGTTATGCTGGTCTAGGTATTCGAAAATACTACCCAAAGTTTCCAGTTATTTGCAGCATATTCCACGAATCACATCGAAAATACTGTAAGCCATGTTCATAAACGTTTTCCCTCGACAAACTTGTTTCGATCCTTGTTGGTAGGCCAAAACAAGCGCATAATATTTCGTACGCTTGTGTCCAGCATTGTGTGGTACGTGTGCGATGAGACGCATTTCAGATAATGTAGGACTAAGCAGTAGAAAAGACTCTGTGAGCAAAAGCATTATCATGTTCGACCTGACAGAGGCTTATCATCCAACAAACGATGGATGTCCCCCGCGTTACACAGAAACTGCGATACTGGCGACGAAGCGTCTGCAAACCAAGCTTAACTTGGTAGTTAGATCGACTGCTACCAAGAAGTCAGTTGTCTATGGGCTAGATGCCGCCCTGTATGTATACCCTCTTTGAAGTCACTAAACTGGATCACAACCCATCCTGACGATCTCAAAAGATGAGTTCATGTTAACCGGTGAAGTGTTTGGCAGTCGAGTATGTTAGAGTGTGACCAGGCAAACAGCACAACTGATCCCCTCTCTCCGTCTCCTTATATCTAGGACGTATAGAAGCACATTTTATCCCTCGTCTGCTTTTCGAGTACACAGTGAAGTATAAATTTAGATTGCCAAATAAATAGAACTTGCGGATGGGAATACTTCTCAAGTCGGCAACCTCATATTCCTCGATTGCCACAGCAGCTTTACTGAGGCGGCAAGAAAGTCCTGCAGAGGTGGGGCATTTACAATCTTTTAGGTGTTTCTCTCATACGATACAAGAAAAATCCTCCTGTGAATATACACTCATTTGCAAACCAATTTGGTTTTCCGAGAGATTCACCTGGAACCCAGCTGAATCTCTCGTTTGTGATGTCCTCAAGCAACTGAATGTGCTGCACCAGGCCGCGTCATGTTTCAGTCGCTACGGAAACCCGGGGACTGCGCTTACCTGATGAGCCCCAAAAAGGGCGGAACCGGTCCTGGGCTGTCGACGGATTTTCAGCAACCTTATGAGTAGTACATTACAAAGATAAAAATCATCCTGTTTAGGTTGCTGCCTCTTTCTCAGCTGCAACGCACAACTCACTGTCGTGAAAAAGAAGCTTGTCAAAGATGTGGTTCGTCTCTAGCCAAAATGAGGTCCATACCCTAGTGACTTGTCTGTTAACTAAATTACGCAAAAACTCCACATGTTAGGATCAGATTTGGGTACATTTCACTGCATGTGTGGGCTATGGACTACAGTGGGAAATACATCATCGCTGATGCGGTCAATCTGTCGCACTGAGTCCATGCGGCATTGGACAACTTGGCTAACATTTGGCCGAGTGGTTTTCTCACTCCTATGTAATCAACCACTCGATAATCTGAGGCTGGATAGTTAACTTTGTGCACAGCAAGTTACCTCACAAAATAAGGCTTGGAAGTAATGTGCCACTAGCGTGTGTTATGACACGGTCAGGTAGAAGGACAGCGGCTTCTTAAAGCTAACTTTTTATGGATAGCCAGTGAATCTCGAGGTGCTAGATTTTAGATTCAATTCTATCGAACATGTCCAGGAAGTTTCTCAGGCAGCGGACGGCTAGCCTAGTGATCAACATTTGTAAACTAAGTTATGGAGGAGGGGAACATCGGCCTTTTGAATCTTCGATAAAGCGAGGGCAAATATCATATTTATGCGCACACATATACTAATCAAGCATGCTTTCATCCTTTTTGTAAACCTTTTAGGTCTACTGGAGACCGTCCAATTGGGCCCACCTATCATTTGTAGGACTCTGCTGAGTGCGAACACTAGACCATCAGTTTCCGGTTTGCTGAATCATACCTGCTCGAAAATGTCCTACATCCCAGTGTCAAGCCAATCAGGTGAGATTTTAACACAACCAGCTTTATCCCTGTTCCAGTCAAACTTTGATCAATTGTTCTCCGTTAAGTTCCATTTGGTTGACACTCCAAATTTGGCCTACAAATTAGCCTAAGGAAGTAAGGTGCACACAATTTTGTATATCACGAGCTTCCTCTAATCACTTTCAGCTGTAATAACCGTGTAGTCGTACAGTGGTTGTAGCTGTCACAGTTTCGTTCACCGATGATTTGAGGGGAGGGGTAGGTAGCTGCGCATTGCAGGAGGGAGCTGATAAATTGGCGCATAAATCCAGCACTGTCAGTGGGCTGCCAAGTGGGGGGCATTGGGTAGAGAGCTATGCATTGAAGGCAACAGCTTGGATGCACGAGCGCCACTGAGGGTGCGACTGGGCCGTCTGATAATGTTTCTAGCCATTGATGGACGGCAATGAGCGCAGCTGAGTTCGCTGGTTATGGCTTTCATAGTTCGCTGCCAAGTCATTGTTTGACCGTCTCTGGCTCTGTTCCACCCTTCACATGGTTGGGCGAAAAGAGCCCTTCGAGGAAGTCGGTCGACTGGCATACGCAGCACGTGGACAAGCCAGAGCAACCAATGCAGTGTGATCAGTTTATCTATCGAGGGTGAGTTATTTCTCCCCCAAAATGTTCCACTGGATTGGAATTCAGACGTTGGTAGAGCCCGTCGGCACTGACCACCTGGCCACCTTGGGCTCTCTATCCGGTTTCTTGTCTTGCATAAAGAACATGTTAACGCCACTCAGTCAAGCCACAACTGATGCGTCTGGTTCATCTGGCCCGACCGAACTTCGTGTTTTGAGCTCGCCGCCTCAAGTTTAGTCGAACCGATCGCACCGAACTTTTACAGACTGCTCCCCTTTAAACGGTGAGTGCATCTCATATGATCAACTATAAAGCACTAACAAAATTCACCTCTTTCTGACCAGTTGACATCAAAATTTCAACTGATTTGATGCGACTACCCACCCGCGATCATATGAAAATTTTACGTTTGGCTATCTTCACTTTCACCTTTTGTATTGATGACCTCCAGCACCATTAGCACGTATGACGTGAACGTTTTTTTGCCCACTAGCCTAAGATGAGAGCCGAGAGCCAAGTACATAAGCACCCCACAATGACTAATCTTTGAGTAATGTGGCTCCTTCCCAACACGCACCTACTACATTAAGTTACGCACTTGCACGACCATATACGTATAGTTTCTGCGACATTCTACATTAAATGCGATGATCTAGAATTGTCTGCTCTGGTGTATTCTTTACGAAAGTGACCAATGGATTTTCAGTATCTTCCGAAATAGGTCTTGGCCAAAACGTGCACCGGAAGTCCACGCGTGCTCTGAACTTGAAGAAGTTTTCCTAAGACTCCAAAACTTACCACAATTCTCAAACGACCGGTTTCGTTTGGTCTCTTTGGAGAAGGACATCTCTGTGTCAAACCGTTTTTGACTTTTCGTTTGACAAATGATATTCCATTTGAAAGAATTTGAAACTTTTAATATTGGTTTATTCCCGTTCAGTTATTGAAGCGGCTGTTTCTTTTCAGACCTGGATAACCCAGCCACTCCAAATGCAACTTATGTCACCGAAAATCTAGAGCACGAACAGTTGGAATTGTTAACCTCCCCTTCTATTTGTGACCGTTCCTTAAGTCGTAGTAAGTAATTATTCTTTGCAAGTATTTCATTCACCCGAAGGTTACTCACAATCACATAAAATGTGATTGTTACCCATGTGATTTGTAAACTCGTGTAGGACTTGTGTGGTCAATTGCATCTGTTCGATTTCTATATAAACCTCACCCAGTGGGGGTCAGAATGGGGAGATGAAATTTCAGAATCCACATCGTGACCCCAAACCACGTGCAGCTTTTTTTACGCGCCAGTGAACCTAGCGCACAATTATGTAATTCTCCCTGAAGGACAGATTGAGGGAGAGCTATTCAAAGCTTAGCGGTACCCCCACATGATCACCATGATGTTCCATCGTACGAATAGGAAAAAGCTCGGACAGGATTTGTTTGATACCGTATTTTTGACCTGGCAGTTGTTTTTGTGACGTCTCACATTTCCTGCTTGCACGTGACCACACCGATCGAGTAGACGAAGCCACACTATGACTTCCGCCAAGCGCAAGTTTCCGAATTCATTTCCTAACGTGTGCACACCTTGACATAAGACAACAGGTGTTATTTGACTGTTTTTCAAAGGAACCTATCCATTTACAACGACTTCCTGGAGTTTACCCGTTAAGACGTGGCTCACTTCTACGCGGCGAAAAAAGTACCCTTGAATTCTTATGCAACCCATTTGGTTTAGCACGCATATATCACTCACACTCGAAGGCTGGCGCGTTTACGTATAATTTCCCTAAGCTAATTACTGACCATGAGTTAATATCCAGGTATCCCATTTTATATGGTTGTATGATTCTTACATTCTGCGTTTACCCAACTCACATTTGGACAACGCTCTTCATATCCTAGTGCAATTATTCTCACAACTTCGCACCAGAGGGTAGAAACCCCGCCCTCGAGTTATATTTGCACAGCTCACGGATGGTGAATATCCTTAGTTGTGTCATGCTCCAAACCCCGGACGTGTGACACGTGGGGTGAGAGTGTTGCGCCATAGGCGTAAAACGGGGCGTACCTAGTTCATCCAGTCCAAAGAGGGGGCATTTGTCAACAGTCGCATTCGACTGAGCGGAATTGTTCAAGAGTTTTCAAGCACTGACAGGGAATTCCTTTCAGGCTAGTCGGTTGGTCACTGTGACCAGGTGCGTCACTGGGTCTCCATCCAAGACGTTCGACAAGCCAATCACATCGCTAAAGAGTGTTCAGGTGTGAAGATTCAGTCGCATCCAACCTGTACCGGTGACCAGTAGTGTTGCGCTGAAAATCCTAGCAAGAATAAGAGGGAAACTCGAGTCCGTTTCACCACCTCTTTGGTTTGCACTATGCAGAATAATTGTAACAGGGCACGAGTAGAACTGGTGACTGTGTCTTCGAACGTGAGTGACGTGAATTTAAAGCCAAAAAATTGTACTACCTTCCCCGACTTCGACGGACGCGATCAACTTTGACATGTAGATATGAATAGCCTGCACAGCTTGAAACATTGCTGAATCGCTAACCAGCATGTTACCTATGGGCGACAGCTCCGGCAACATTGTAAGCAACTTGGATGATCATGTGAAATTTGTTGGTAACTTTGATCCCACTGGTGCAATCTCATTAGCCAGTCTGCAAACTTCATTCCCAAGAAAGGTTGCAGCGAACTTGGCAAGTATGGTTTCATAGGACACGCAGCTGTAGGTTGTTCTTACGCTTAGCACGTGACCGAGCCCCTAGCTAACAGCGCTCGATGTTTTTGCCAATAGAGCACCTGTTCTACAAACAACCACTAGTTTTCCACCCATTTTGGCATCGCAAAACTCCAATTCTATGTTTAGTTTCATCTTAGAAAAACCAAATCCAGACGCAAACGACGTCCAGGTTTAACTCCCAGCATTCATCTAGTGTAAAAAGACTGTACTTTAATGGAATGTCTTCTAAAAACGCTCGTAGAATTGCACAACTGTACAGCTCATTTTCCAGCATTTTATTACGCTGGGCAGCTTGAATTTCCTAACTTTAGTCTCCCAGAGTATGTAATAGTAATCCATCTATGCATTTCGATCGTTCGCTCAAACGCTGTTCACTTCACCTTTCCGTTCTACCATCCAAAATGGCTTTATTATCCGTAAGCTAGTGTGTAGTGGCCATTTACGTTATCAGCGTTAGCAACCGCAGTAAATTAACCTATAAGTAGTAGTCGAAATGTGTTCACCATAATTCAATAAAGCGGTTGTACACCTGTCTTATACAGTGAATTGATGCCTGCCCATGTCTTAGTAGAGCAAAGCCAAGTCGACAGCGTAGGACCTTGGGAAGCCAACGTTTAATAGAGTCATCCAAGATCAACTGATCAAGCTCGGTGAAGCAACTTCTTAAGGAATCTAGGGTACCTAGCGTCGCCTGTCCCATTTAGCATAAAAATAAAGAACCACCGTAATAGCTGTTCAGTTAATACATCGGTTTGGCGTCTAGCTACCATGCCACCCAAAGGAAATACGAGGGCTGATATACTGCCAGATTGCTCAAGCCCAGACGGGAGCGGAGAGCGAGAACGAACCATGGAACTTCCGGTCATTATGTCCGGACCCAAACCACTGAGCTTTATCAACCAACAACTAATTTTTCTCAATAAAAAACAGCTAGATCAACTTTTTTTTCCATCCTTCCACGCATTTATTAGATGTGTCTCTATGGTGTGACTTCAAGCTAAAAGTCCTACCAGACAAAGTGGGGTGGAATCGCGTAATATAATGAGTTGAAACGAACAGCTGAACCATATGGTGGAAATGCTTTGAGGTGACCAAAGGTCATCAGTTTGAGAATTCAGAATGTGCAGAACCACGAGGCTGTAAAACACTTTCAGAAGAGTAGAAAACTGCACTAAACTAGCATACGTACATCGTAAGACGTTTAACCCATTCCATTGCGCCAATCAGTGGTCACAGGACGTTTTTGGCTGCGCCAACTGGGAGTTTGGTTCAAATTTGGACATCCTGCTCAGAACACAACCTTTTTGTAAAAACGGTAGTTGACTGATGCACACTTCGTTTCTTTGTCAGCGGGCATACTAGTGCGGAGGCAGTATCGGAAAGTCTGTTCAGTTCCCGTGTGTGTTTTGTTTGATAGGCTGATGCTAAACCCTAGTCGACAGACAGAATGCGTGTATCGAATGACGCTATTCTCTGAGCACCGTGTGTGTAGGATAATGTCGAATTCAGAATAGCGTGTTCATGTAAATGATAATTATAGATCTGGAAGAGAAACTTTGCTAGCGGTGTACAGATCATAAAAATGACCAAAGTTTTTACATCTCCACCCCAGAAAGTACTAGGCCGTGATAACCGAGTTCATGATTAAAACCTACCGTCAAGATCGACCAAAGAGTCCTGTAGGAGCTCACCGGATCTACTTTATAATGACTTTTCATCCACTTTGCCCGGTTGATGCAGTGAGGTCAGGAGTGAAAAGTTCCGTGATGAGTTGCTTGCATTTCAATGTAAACGGAATATTGAAGTCCGTGTGCTTTTCTGGATGTTGCACTAACATAACTGTTGCCATTATTTTAGAGGAATGGATGTGGTATGATTTAACTCGGCACTCCGACAGATGTCTGGATGTTGGGAAAACCTTCATTAGTTGAATTTTGGTGCCGGAGAAGGCAGCCTAAAAAGAAAATGAACTGTTGTGACCCCTCAGTTTGGTTATGCAAGATTAGTCATTATTTCACATACTGTCATCATCATCATGAAATTATTGGTAAGTGTTCATGAGATCCGTGGTTGTGCGTGGACTACGGTGCTGTGAAGGTGCTCACCCTTTGGCCCAAAATCCTCACCGCAATGGAGTGATTGGCATAAGACCTTCAAAGAAGTCTGCATTTTTAAGCAGCAAGTCTCCAAACATTTTCCAACCCCAATCTTTGGGGACTAGGGATTGTGTTAACCAGACTTCTACCCAGTGACCAATCTGGTAGGCGAGTGTCAAACAAACGCTGCCCAGTATACACACACTGTCACACCGCAGTAAGGTCCGGTCTCCCAGTTGTCTGATATTTCAACCACTAACACTCCTGATTGTCTGTCCCCCATAGCTACCGTGGATACGGAAAGAAGCTGTTTGTTCATTAGTCCACAGAATACAAGTGGAACTGACTACTTTGAAACCACGACAAGATTGCCTTCAGTGAACACAATGTCATGTGAGTTTCCTTCCTCACTTTTTCACCATCTACACAGGCTTGTGTGTCCAGTCGTATCATGACAAAAATGAATGAATGGAGCGCTTTGGTTGAGTCCGTGTAATCTGTCCGTTTGTGTGATCAGTGTTCTCCTCGAAGAGGCCTCGACTTTAGACTACCTTCTAAAAACAACCAAATGCCCCTTTTGTTGTATCGTTGGTTGTTTAGGAATTTGTAGGTACAAGGACAAAATCTGGGCCATAGTTCGATACATACTTGCCCAAATATTTGTTGCAATCATGCACCCATGTTAGAAGTGTGATGTTCAGACATTCATCCACAAGGTGTCGCAAACTCAAAAAGTACCACTCCATTCTATTCCTACACGCCTGGAATTCCACACTTTGTCGAGTTTTTTGTTCACTCAGGGGAATCATAACCTAAGACTGCCGACCTTGTAATTGTTTTGCTGGTGTCAGCACGTACCCCCCAGTTTTTTTTACAAATGATTTGTGATGGTAAGAGCTAGCTGATTCAAACTAGTATCAACTGTTGGCGTCCAGAAATGACCTTGGAACAAATTCTTCCGGCCTCGTTAAGCAAATTGCACACTAAACGGCGTTGCTATTTTATTAGCACAATACTTCAAAATTCTACATAGTGGCTACTCAACGATTACTTAAACTACTTCATTATACAAACTATGAATTTCCAAGTCTAGAAATGTCACGCTATCATCCGTTTCATTTGGTATGCTCGGAATACTATTCCAATGAATGCTGATCAAAAGACTCAATAGATTTCTTACATCCTCTTTAAAATCACTGTCACATAGCACAGTTTGTTGAATCCGGCTGTTATTTAACCCTGAAGACCGACCAGTGATAACTTCTACCAGTACTGGTAAAAAGAGGAAGGCCTCCACTGCGGAGTTATTCATAAGAAAATGCCAACTGATCAGGTACAGACATTTGGACAGAGAAGCAAAACTCTCATTTGCATGTTACTTACGAAAACTGGACATTCATCATCTTCTTCTTGAACTTTCCTGGATATTCAATGACTCCAATTATTCATTTCCCAAATCCAAGCAAATGTAACTAAGCAACTCCACAAATTCCGCAAAAGATCTCTATTTCTCAAGAGACGCAAAGCGAAATTCCACTAACAACACATACTACTCGCATGCCTCCCCATCAGTAGCATCACCGTTACACTGGTATCCCACTGGATATCCCAACTGATCTTCCAGCTAGGTGTAGGATACTCTAGTCATCCGCCCTATATCGATCATCCACGTATGTATACCGTCTAGGGTCACCATCCTTCAGTTACTCAGTACACGACTTGTATTGCCGTGTCGCCTCGACGATGTGTCCGACAGAAGGCCAGGAGAACTTTAGACAGACGATACTATGTCCAGTCTAGCCGTTGTCGTAAATCTGCGAATGACAGTGCCCAATTGCTAGCCGAAATCTAGCTGTCTAGAACCTCTGCTGACATTCATGAAATACGCACTAAAGAAGAGACGTAAGAAGAATAAAGCGGCTCCACTATAATTTTCTACTTTTCCACGCGGATGGATTTTACCTGTTGCATCGGAAGCCCACTAAGTCTTTCGGCAAACTCGGACATCTCCTGGGTTATGAGTGTTAATTCTACACAAGAGCACGTTTCAGTGCATATCTTACGGCGTTATGAATCACGCACAGGGCGGATAACACGGACCATACCGTGAAGAACGGTTCGCATCGATTCTACCCAGACTGCTTGTAATATTCATTCATACTCCTTTGTCAGGCCGAAGGTTAACTATTCCCTGCTTGCGCCCCTCCAAATTAAGCACCGACGATGGCATGCGCAGTGCATCGTCCAATCACTGCAGCTGCTCCTATTGTGAAATCAAAGTCCCCATTGCACAACCAAGCACTAGTTTTCCAATTATCTCTTACGCTTTTATTCGCGCTGCTCTCAGTGTACTGCGGAACGTACGCAAACCACTTGGTCGTGTTGTTCAAATACAATGAAACATTATGGAGTTCTCGACTTTACTGATGGGACTGTCAGTGTGATTCTCATCTGGTGAACAGAATTTCCTTTGGATAACTCCCTCCTGGCGAAATCATTTACCAGGACAAACTGGACTTGTGCTAGAAAGCCAGAAGACGCTGATGAGCTTCCTCATGATCAACACTGCGCAGTCCACGATCCGGCATACCCGACACACTGACACATATTATCTCTACTATGAACACACACATATATGTTTTTGATTGCTACTGCTGAGTGTAATTTAATAAGGATCAGTGAGGCGTTTACGACAAGTTTTCTATGCTTGTGATCTAGACGGAATGCGATGGAAGATTTCGAAGCTAATCGGTGTTACAGGCACTACCAGAACAGTACATGTTTTAAACGAAGTTTTATCGGAATCGTGCATTTCCTCCTCTGTTCGAAAGCACTACTCGAACAAAAGCCCAAATTTTCTAAAAGCCAAGGTGAACTGTTAGAACAGCAAGGGCGGGTTCGTTAAGTGTGTAGCGAATCGCATGCCACTTCTTCGCCAGGGGGACCCGCAACAGGTTAACAACAATCCACGATTAATGGTGTGTTTCAGCACACAGACCCCATCAATTTGCCTAAATCAATCGACTGATTCCTCTATTCGTGAGTCTACGTACGGTACTAAGTTTCAGATTAACCGTCTGACTACTTGCGTCGGGCTAGTAGTATGACGAAACGCTTTCAATGCTCCACCCTACAATGTTTGGGTGCTCCTCTGAGTTCAAGAAATCTGTCTGTCAGTGGAAAGCGCTTCTGTTAATTTCAGCGTACAAGGTTGCTGGTAACTGATATTGTCGGATGATGTTTATCACAACCCATGTCACCTAGAAGAGGTTTGGCGGTCCTATTTCAATGACTCTATAATTATTAATTGGTAATATTCCGGTAACCATTTCCTCATCAGTTCGCCCAGAAATCGTCAAATTTTTTGTCTGTTTTTAATTCCGCGTGTGTTCAGAACTTTTTGTTCTACCAGGAATTATTTGGCATCTTCAAATGTGGCTGTTATGGATCGCCCTTCACCAAAGTGAATTCTACGGCGCAGATCCCGAGAGTTTCGGTTAAAACCAGAGACAACATTTGGGTTATTCAGACAAACAGATGCAAAATTTTCGACTTGTCCCCATTTCGGGATTCGGAACAACGTTATTGCGTCAGCAATCGTTCCTCGTGTGGATGGACCAGATACACGATTAAGCACCTGTCTTATCGCGGCAGTACACGTGTGCTGAGGACGATGGCCTGTAATCAATGATGCACGCACCGTAGATCATTTTAGTGAACCAACCAAAATTTGGCATGGCGTTGTGTGATACCGTTCTGCATCTCCATAGATGTAAATATATCAACGAAAAGATATCAGGCGATCTCATTTTCCCGTGTTCGGCATGATAGATTTTAATTTCTTGAACTATTCCGGATTTCGAATATATAAAATAGAATCGGTTATACCTACTGCTTAAATGTGATGCTAAAGTGGCCGAGCGCATTAGTATTATTCGCCGTTGGTAGATACATTAAGAGCAACGGCAACTATGTACTTGTTATCCCCCGCCGCAATCCTTGAACCGAGTCTCATCAGATTCTACTTCATTTAACACCTTTTACCAGACCTTTTCATGCAGAATACTTTATGAAGAGATTTTATGAGATAACCTCTGACAAACCCTGCCAAACATTAGTCTCGGAATTCATTTGACCTGAGTAAGAAATTATGCCTTCATAAAGGAAACTACTCAAAAGTTTTCTGAAAACTCTTCGACAGCCCAGGACCGGTTTCGCCCTTCTTGGGGCTCATCAGGAAGGCGAAGTCCCCCAGTTTCCGTCAACCTTATGTTATACTTGAACCCAAATTGGACTGTTTTCGAGAAATACACTCATTTGCAAATCAATTTGGTTTTCACGGGAGACTCTCTCGTTTGTAATATTCACGAATATCATGCCAACTGAAACATGAGGTGGCCTGTGTGCAGCACATTCAGTCGTAGAATATTGTAAACGAGAGATTCAGTTGAGCCTCTCGTGAAAACCAAATTCATTCTCGAAGAAATTATATCCTCGAATGGTGCTGAGACTGCTTCCTCGAATGAGCAGAAAATCAAATTCGTGAGTAATAGTGTGGGGTAAGACCGGGGAAATCATTCCTACTTGCGGTGTGATTCATCGGCCAGTGTTCATTAGGCAGTCACTTCAAGTGGTTTAAGGCAAGCTATTTACACAAGGTAGTATATTTCCGAAATCCGGTTCAGTTAGATCCATTCGTTTTTACCCTGAAGGCGGAGTTTCGTAATTGGTTTAACCAAGGATTGCTCAACATTCGAGAATATAGCACCAGCCCTCCAGTTCGAGCAGCGTACTGAAGACGACGTTTCGTCGGACACAAAGTTCAAAGAGTAGATGAACACTTAGACCGTCAGATGCGCTGCTGTTTACTGTACAATGAGCTGATCTAAAGCCGGATAGAAAAAACGGACGAGTAGAATACGACAACTGCACGCTCTGTGTGACATATAAGAGCGCTATCCGAAACCCAACTATGGCGTTGTGATGGGTTCAAAAACAGCTGGTTGTGGGACCAGGGTTACAGTTGTGGCGTACATTATTCTTATATGTCGGTGCTGCGCAGTTTTTAAGCTTTTTTTCCACACACACACACACAGTCACGGTTTTTTTCTGCACTGTATCAAACAGTTTTTCTAAGCTTTCTCCGGGCCCTATCAACTCGTCTTACCTCGATGAGTTCATATGTACAACTGTGTACATGGGGGTCACTGGACAGGAAATATCTAACAGTAACAAAGTGTTCTTGTTAATAAGCCCTTAGAAATCAAACTGTCCTGTCTGAATATTGTTTACCCATTTTTCGTTGAAAAGCAATGCTATCCAGTGCTCCGATATGCATCACGACGTATCGAACGACAGTGATTTTTTCCCACCGACTGACCAAACCAAAGGCACTATTCATCAATGAGATATACCGCAGTTTTGACCTCCAAGCATTAAAGTTTTGATTTCTGAACACTACACAAGCCATATTTAGCTCAGAACCATATAAACCTTGAGTCAAAATTGTCTTATCTGAAGTTCCGCACTCTTCCAATATTTGACCCGAGGCGGATTGGATGTGAATTCAGTTGAAGTGCCACATTTTCTTTCAATCTGAATGGGATAGCGAAAGATAAGCCGAAAAACAGACAGATTCTAAAGCGTTTCGTACACTGACAATGAAAAATGGAGCTTAGCTGTTCATCAGTACAATTATCTCTAAATAAATCTTCATTGGTTTGCTAGAAATACACTCATTTGTAAATCAATTTGGTTTGCATGAGAGACTCAACTGAGTCCCTTGTTTACGATATTCTACAACTGAATGTGCTGCTCACAGGCCGCCTGATGCTTCAGTCGACACGATATCCGAGATATCGCAAGGTTGCTGAAAACTCTTCGACAGTCCACGATCGGTTTCGCCCTTCTTGGGGCCCATCAGGTAGGCGCAGTCCTCGAGTTTCCGTCAACCTTATGTTATACTTGAACCCGAATTGGACTGTTTTCGAGAAATATACTCATTTGCGAACCAATTTGGTTTCCACGAGAGACTCAGCTGAATCTCTCGTTTGTAATATTCTCGAATATCTCGAATAAGTTTGACGGAAACTCGGGGGCTGCACCTACTTGATGCTCATCAAGAAAGGCGAAACCTGTCGTGGGTTGTCGAACAGTTTCCAGCAACAGTAGTTTCCTTCATTGGTTCACTTGTCAGGTGAAAATTTTTATCCTTTTCGGCAACTGCTACCTGGCCATATATAGTGAACTAAAGCAAGAACGATATGACTGTTTAGTTCGAGGTCTCTCAAATCATTTTATGGGGGATTCCCTCCGAAGAAGCATGACTGAGCTCCAGGAATATGCCGAATGATTGAAGCCCTTGAAGTCCCAATAACAACGGGGACTGATCTTTCTGTGTATATTTTTCACCGGTTAGTGAATGTTGGTGAATGTTGGCGACGAGGGTTCCAAACTATCTGGAGTAAAACAGTTCATAGGCAAGTATTTTGTTCGACGGCATTTGCCACGCGAATTACGCTATGGATTTGTTGATCTGATCATCCACGGAGCGGTCGTTTGATCGCTTGTTGTATCTACTCTTATGACGTAGGCGTTTTTTGTGTATTTTGTCTCAACTTGATTCATTCTTTTCCTCACATTTTCCGCTTTTATCGCTATTAGATGATGATCCCGAACTACGAACGTTTTCCACCGAACAGGACTTTATCAAACAAGCGGCTGTTGTCCACGATTTGCCGAACTGAACAACCACGTGACAAGATTTGAGTGCAGAAACCAGCGATCCTCCCAGTTTTGACCATGTGTATTCAAGTCCAGTCACCCTCGTGTACTCCTGTACACGGTTGATTGCTTCATTGATTTGACCTGTTCTGGCTGAGTCATTCACACTACATTCACCATCATCATTTCGTTTTGGGCACTTGAGCCCAGCGGTAATGCAGTTTCAGTTTCCACCTCGATGAACACTAGTATTTAGGTTACCAATCTACATCAAACCATGAAGCTAAATCCGCTCCATCCCTTGAGTTGTGTGAAGCGTCAGAGATAATCTTTTCATGCTGCACGTTCTTTAGCTATTTTTCGAATCGTTTTCGCGGAAGGTTAACGCAACATTCAGGTCCGCTAATGATGGCATTTTGGTGATAACACGAAGACATCAGTCTAACCTGAATCTCCCGTATATTCAAACTAGACAGAGTTGGACCCTGTAAAAACACCACTTGAGGGTAAATCAGTCGTTAGACAGAATCTTTTGCTCACAATCTGATAGTCTGTTATTCCTTCTAATGGTAGTGCACGCGTTGACCAACCTGCAATAGAACTTACGGTGATGGTGTGACATCACCGGAGCTATTTACTTTGGTTCCAATTACCCCATGAATAAAACAACTCATTTCAGAAATGTGGCGAAGGTGCATGGTTTTGATAAAACACTCTAACGGTAGTACTAGCACTTTTACGCCCGACAGTAACAAGACGGGGAATATCGTAAACGGGGAATTCATCCGAGTTATGTGCCAACAAATCAGAAGGTATTGTAGTCTACACCCGTTTAGCTGTTCAGTTGCAAAAGCAAACTTAATGAAACACATTTCGGGGGATTAAGTCTACCAAATAGGTACCAGAAAAGGCAAAACCTCCAGTAGGTTGTGCAGAATTCACGAATGGTCTTTAATTTAATTAATGTAACCAAATTTGATTTTGAGAGAGACTCACCCGGAACCCAGCTGAATCGCTCGTTTGTGGTGTTTGCAGGCAAGTGAATGTGCCGCACCAGGCTACCTCATGTTCCAGTCGCTACGAGATATCGCGATACATGTATAATTTTAATGTACCACTCAGAAGGTTGCTGAAAATTCGTCTACGAATTTGCATTAAGAAGGTTGCCTTGTGAGAAAATTAAACTGGCTTCTGAGAGACATGTAATAGATGAGGCAGGTACATGTCTATAGGTTCTTAAAACGCGCGGTCAACTTCATCTGTGCAAACAGATTAGTTGATTGCGTTCAACTGGCTTGCGTGAGCACGCCAATCTAAGTAGCCGGAGCTTCCTAGTTAATTGTATCGATGTAAGCTCATATCTGCTAGAGTGACTGCCGTGCGCTGCAAAGCTACTTGGTGACAAGTGAAACTGATTCGTGTTTGACTTCATCCACAAGAACCAAAATTACTTTGAAATTTTTACTTGGTATTTTGACACTGGCATAACGCCCCTTTCCATTATACGTGAAGCTCGTTAGCAAACCTGGTGAACTGCAGACAGTCATAGACAACGCAGTAAAAGCGAGACACATTCAATTTCTTAGTTGCTCAGCTCTCTGTAAAGATTCATTGGATTCCTCCAAGAGAATGTGAACTCTCCTGCAGATCAAACACTCAGACAACACGGGCTCGACTCACAGCAAACTGCATGTGACTGCCCCTCCTTCACTTCACTGATCTTAGCGTACGGGCTTAGCAAGTTTAATGATGCGTTTGTGCTGGCAAACAAGAAATCATTCATGGTAGTGGTCTCATTGACAGTCCGGTGAAACGGCTTCCATCAGCCAAATATTCGTTTCGTCTCACACCTATGCACAAGATGTATAAACTGGTGTGATCCTCGGAAACTGGACTTTACCATTACGTTAATGACCGCATTCAGCTGAAGTTTCAAAAAACCTGTGTGTAGTGCTAACAGCAAAGGTGTAAGTACACTTGATACTGTGAGATTGTTGCTTCGGATTCCTAGATTTCCAGTCCTGCAGCCTTCTTGATATAGTCCCCGTCCCAAACAATAAGTTTGAAAATCACACAAATATTGCCATCCTTAACTTGGCACTTTCAGGAGGTTTCTCGACGGTTTCTTCTTTCTGAAAGCTTCCTTCCTTGTTTATCTATGTCTGAGTTCAGCCCCATTTGAAATGCAAAACTCTTTGTTCTGAGAGTAACGCTTTCTGTATGAAGGCTTGGAGTTTCGGGCCAAATGTACATCCGTGTATATACACAAATGCACAAGAATGTGATCTATTGTTTAGGTCACTGGTTTTCTCTTTGGTAACATGACTCTCTTCTGTAATGTTTGCTTCGTCAGTGACCCATAGCAATCCGATTAATTTGTAATTCGCGTAAATTGGTACCTTGACGACTCCGCTTCTTAGTATAAATCGTTACTATTTGGTGTTCTGACCTACACTTTAGCGTATCTGGTGAACCGAGACTGTCCCCCTCCCCGTTTGTCAGTCTTCTGTGTCCCCGGTACCAACCTACGTCAGGTTGGTTCAAAGATACCTGTCAGTTAGTCACCCATGCACTCGGACAGGTCACGTTGTTGGCATCTTGTCAAACGACGTCATTTTGCGTTCGGTCTTTACCACGGGCTGAACTGTTGTCCACTCCGATGTTGAGGCTCACAAACCGTGTACGAAGTGTATTGGTTCCATTTGCTGCAACCTCATTCACCGAGGATAAGAAGATTAAGGGAATAAGGGACAAATGTTGGAGGCGATTGCTCAGTCTGTGTGACCAATGGACCTGTTCACTCAGTATGGCAAGAAGTGATGGTGATAATTTTGATGCAAGTCCGCCATTGGCTGCGTGACACAGCCATGGCTGTCAGGGTCACCAAACACTGGTTAGTTTAGTTGAGCGGATACCATCTGAGAGACGTCAGTTAGCAAGACGAATGAGCTGGGTGGTAAAGGCCTACATGATTCATTATCAGGTCATGAGCTGACAGGCCCTGTGTCACGTACATCCAACGCATGGCTGGGTAAAGAGGGCCCTTTAGTTGGCGAAGCTAACGAACTAACCATCATATCTCGTAGAGCGTGACCAGCTAATCCATCGTGAACTTTAGGAAACACCATCTGCCGTACTTCCGCATTACTGATCCAATGCCACATCAGACACGCGCAATAATTCGGAGCCACCATTTCACAGGCAACTGCTACATTCCTGATCCATAAAGTAAGACAGATGGGACCGCGCTATTGTCCAGTGTGCTCTTGACAATCGAGATGACATCACGTCAACGCCGCAGATGTCGGAGACAGGCAAACGCCGCCCCGGCTTTTGAAGTTCGGCAGGTGACTTCCACTTTTCTCAGTCCGCCTGGACTTATCCAGCTGTCCGGATAGGCAAACATATCTACCTTATCGATCGATTCGCTAGCAAGTATGAGGTTTGGGTTTGACCCCACCCGGTGTTCCAGGATGTCTTCACAATTCGCAGGTGCGAAGCATATACTACGAAACAAGATTATTTCAGTTAATTGAAGTAGTTTGCATTTCTAAAGAAGGATCTGATCGAAACATAATAATATCAGCGGCAAACTAAATGTCAGAGTGCAAATGCCAGGGGGAATATGTATATAGATAGATAAAGATGAAGTTGATAGGAAAGACTGGTTGCTAAACCGGTATAGATACCATTACCCGCCTTGAATTGCAATTAAGCGAAAACAAAATCCGGTTTTGTGAACGGTATTCCACTCAAACCACATCCAATTATTCCAGTTGCCAGTGATGCCAGTTTTAATGGCTATTACACCTTCTTTCTGAACTTGTGGGATCTCAAAGCTCAAGGAAATTTTCCACCGCCAATCGGTTACCAAGATCTTGTAAGAATCTTATTTGTTGGACGGTTGGCTGTTGAGTTTTTTGCCTAGCTTCTGCCACCAGGTACCAAAATGAACAGCACAACATCACCAGCTTGGTCACAATGGAAAATATGCCCAGGCTACCAGTATCCGCATAAGGAGTGTAACATTTCAAAGCTTTCGCGGTCTTGCTGCGATGATAAATCCTTTCATCTAAGTGCTTGCTGCCTGTACTTAAAACACATCAGACAAGATATCCGCCAGCGGGTTGACAGTTTCCCGACAAACCTGGATGAATCTACGAGGTTGGAAACCAGTATGTTTGCATCGGGAAGAGGGACAGACTTGACAGAAATGCAATTAGTGGACTTTATCGCATCTTCGTCGTGATTCTTGATAGTCTAAACACTAAAAGCCATGCCGTTTCGCCGTACCGACAAAACGAGATATCATTTGTCACAAATGGTCAATTTGAAAGAAGTATAATGTACAAGAAGAATATTCTGACAGGAGTACTTGGACCCTGTTTTCTTTTATGAAATCTCATCACTGTGCCCAATTCGCTCATGAAAAGTTAGAGTAATTAAGAAGCAGAGAATAACCAAACAACATTCGAAGGATGAAAGAGTAAAAGTAGAGTGAGACGAGCTGGAAAGATTTTATTATGGAGATTATCTTTCCAACAGGGAATGATGTTGGCTGACCTAACTTTTGAACTGCCCGTGAAGGCTGTGTTTTTATGTAAATAAAATAATAAATAAATAAATAAATAAATAAATAGTCTGTAAACGTTTATGAAGCTATGTTCACAGAACCTCATTCACCACAACCCGACCCTGCTTCGTGGCTAAACTTCCATTAAGCAGACTGTCTATTTCTGTTTTCTCATTTTTTCCCCATTTTTATGCACTGTCATGCTCAGTGATCTGTTTGCTGTATTTCAGTTGTATTGTTAGTTTCCAATTACAAGTGGATAGATTTGCTACTGGTCAACCTGAGCGCCCAGTTCTCTAGTGGGATAGCTGAAAGCAGTCACTTACAAGGCTTCCTTGCTATGGTTCATATCGTACTACAACGTCATAACTATCAGAAACTGCAGTTCTTTAGACTCTTACAGTCCTGAGCTTACCAAACGCACCAGTAGAAATTCCGGATTGCTTGAGAGGTGTTGGTAAAGCGTCGATCGAAATAGTCTGTAGGACCTCAAAGACTGTTATTGTAATTTCAAATGAGTTTTGCACAACCAAATTTTTCTGTGGAGGACTGAGCGGTAGGAGCTCATCATGGATGAGCTTCCTTTGATAAATCACCAGGGTAAAGTAACTGGGATACGTTTTGCAGCCTTCGATCTCGCTTGCAGGGTAAATGCTCTGTTTACTTTCGTTAGCTCAAAATAAAAACGCTTATTTTGGTACCAATAAAAAGAAAATTAAGTAATACAGGACGTGTGCATTCAAAAATGCAGTCGTCCATGTGAATTGTAATCATAAATTCATTTAATTTCCACAGATTAATTCTTCGGGGGGCATCTGAATCACCAAGTTTCCGATTTGACTGTCGACCTCGAAGGGTGGCCATCCACTTTCGGCTGAGTGGTTAATTGTCCAAACGAGTGGACGGGAGGTCGTGAGACAACACCTGCTGAGAAATTTCAGTAAGGATTAAACGAGCGTTTAGTAGTTCTGTTTTTTTTTACAGCATAGAATGACCCCCAGACAGGACAGAATCTCAGTTCACAATCCCCAAATCTTCGCGCATTCTCATAAGTGCTTGACAGCTCATTAGTTAGAGCGCGAATTTATTGGCCGGAAGGTCCGTTGTTCGAACCCGACCTCTCCACCTCGACTTCCCCTGTCTAGGTTTGGGCAACCTGGCATTATCCCAGCCCTCGTGCTTCCTTCAGGTGGCACGGCAGCTAGGCACCGGTAGGGTGTTGCCGCTAAACCATTTTTTAAGTACTTCATTGCGCTCATTCTCTGTGCAAACACGAGCGACGCATACTTGCGAGTAATTGATCTGTTTCTGAAGAGCACTAAGATGGGAAAATCAAAACCGGTTTAACTCAGTATTATAACGCGAAGATTTGACCATCTTTGCTTAAACAGCAAGTGTCTAGGCCTGACTACACACAAATCTTCATGCTAGAAAGACTTTCTTGTGCTCTGTTGAGCCACAAATCTAATGCCCATTAGATTTGCTTCCTGGCCCATCTGATGACTGATCTTTCATTCTGGTTATCGGCATTCTGAATCATTTTTTGTGCATACTTCGGCCCGTTCTCAAGTGATTCGATGCCTAAATTGTATGTGGTTTTATTTAGCTTGCCCAAAGTTCCGCAGAAGAGTGCAGTAATGGTCTCTGCTGCCGTGGTGGTACAGATTAGAGGCCCATGTCAAAGTGAGAGTGGATGAAGAGTGAAGTCCTGAAGCGCGCTCATTCCGTTTCGGTCAGTAGACTCAGGCGCAGGATCTATATAAGTCGATAACTTTTTGTTCCTCTCGGTTAATTATCCCTGTATAACAGAATTTCTGTGCAACACCAATTCAAGTTAGACAACCGGGAGATTTGGCATCTTTCATGAGTAATCTTGTGCGCTCATATGCACCGATTCTCGGTTCGAATCAAGTCACCCTTCTTGGTGTGTCGATCGGCTAGATCAGATCATGTCAAGTAAGTGGAGTTAAGAACAACCAACCGACCACATGGACAATTGGGACCAAAATGAATTTGGATCTCTGGCCAGCTCGATGGGATGACAAGAGAACGTCACTCCAAGCCACATTCTCCGTTGGAATAGCGACTGCAAGATCAGAGGATGGATGGTCTTTCTCAGCACACGTTTGTCCCAGAAATAGGATAAATCATCAATCTCTTCAGATGAGTTCTCTTGTGCGCAGTACAATCACTCAACTTTTTCAGATAAACCCGCAGGCACCGTGATGTCATACCACAAGTGATCAGAGATTAGTTGATTCTCTGTATACTTCCAAGAGATCGTGTCGCACTAATAGGCTTAAGCGGTGCTAATTCGCGCACGTACTCCTGTCAGTTAACGCATGCGTCAACCATAAGCACCGTCAGTAAGAGCAAGCACAGTGAATGATTTGATCAGACATAATTTTTCAGTTCCACGAGGCTGTCCTGCCAAATAAGTAGATTTTTTCAGGTAATTCTGGACCTACTTAGAAAGGTGGTACACCCTATTCTATTGACGCGGTCTGTCTGAATTACGGCATTCTTATACCAGCTTTATAGGACTGCAAGTTTACTAGAGCCCTTTACCGTTACTTATCGAGCCTCACACACCTGGAGCAGATAAAATCACTCCATTGAATGCGCCCAATGACAAATCTAATGAATTCATTAACTGTACTCGTGTTTTAAATGCCACTGATTCACATGGGAATCCTGATGACCTACTGAAAACAGTCTAATTTAACGGCCAGACATGACAGTCACGTGACTGAATTGCCGTCAATTTTTATTGCATCTTACCCAGCCGGTCATTCGAAATGCAAAAAGTGAAAATTTAGATGTCAGACCCAAAAGTCTTCAACCTGAATGCAAAAACAACTGGAACCAAAACGACTGATTCAAAGAGATACTTGCGTCACAGTACCCAAATAAGGAAAGCTCTCGAGAGATGTTAGTGTGAAATTGGACTCGGTATTAGCTGTTTTTTAGTTCGAAAGGTGAGTAATTTCGAACTTCACCTAGTACAACGAGAAACCTTTTTTCACTATATTCGTCCTCCATCCGAATTCACATATGCTGATTCCGACTCAGAAGTGCACTTTGTTTGAGACTTTTTCGTCCAACTGGAATTTTTCGCTTCTACCCCAAAAGAACGGAATGCAACTGATTTCACCACAAAATCGATCTCACAAGAGAAAATTGACTAAATTTCACCTCTTTCCGGACTGTTGTTCCTTGTGTATCGTGAATTTCTTGCCAGGTATTAGGAGACTGAACATCGCAGATGACCTTGTCACTGACACCACTGAGTGCTGGCAAACATCTTTCGAAGATGGTTATGAACATGCATTCGTTTCAACAGCCCATGACATTCTTCGTCCTTCTTAGGGCTCATCAGATAGCCCCGAGTCTTCGTCAATCTTGTGCTTTACTTGAACTCAAATTGGACAAATTTCGAAAAATACACTAACTTGCATATCAATTTGGTTTTGACGGGAGACTCACGTGGAACTCGGCTGAACCTTTCTTTTATGTTTTCAACTTTAAAATGAGTAACTTTCGCTGAATTCATATCTCTCATAAAATACGTTTTAGCTTTTAGTTCAAGGTTTCAACGGGGGAGTGCTGGTCTATCTCTGTCCAGCTAAACGTATACAGACCCCCTACAAATCAGTCTATTAATTATGGCTTAATCGGGTGATATCATGATTAAAACTCAGGGTTTAATTAACACAATTTGAGCAGATTTGGATGCCCAATGTGTACCAATGTGTACCAATGCTGTCATGTTTGCGAAAGAATCTTTGGTGATCTCAAATTCATATTTTTGCCCGCGTTAGTAGAACTGCATGATTTGTTTCACCGGTTTCGAATGTCGCAAGCTCAGTCTGACACAAAGAAGCAAGTGCATCCTAAGAAAAAATCTTGAGAAATGATGCGAGGGGACAGAACTTTATAGAAAATAACCAAACAAAAAAGGATTGTTCTGGTGATAGTGGGAATTACTATGTGCTCGCTGAAGTCATGACCGCAGGTTAAGAGGCAATGTGTTGAATAAACGCTGTCCTGCTCAGGTTGGTGGTGATGGAATATCTAGAGTTATCTTCCTGGTGAAGTTCCGGCCCCTCTGTGCAGCTCACGCTGACAAATGGTTCATTTAACCGAAGAATCCGCGCCCACCTCACTAAGCCAGGATCCTGGCTATTACAAAAGAATGAGCTCCACCAATAAAACGACCTCACATCACACAGAGAGACCCAACCCCCAGGTGCCCTACTGGATGGATAAAACAGAACATTAGCAAAATAGACGAAACTCCGCTGATGCTGTGATGTTCGTATCGGAATTGTCATGTTTACGAATGATTGGTACATTAAATTTCGGCCGGGGCCAAAAGAATGTCAAACTGTTACTAACTAACGTATCATGTCACCCCACCCCATCCCCCTGCACAAAAGAAAAAACGACCAACTTGGTGGTACCACGTGATCAACATTTTCATTTTGTGAAGTCCTTTAAATAAGCGGTGACAGACTTGATGATTAGAAACGTGTCAGATTTGAATGACTTAACTGAACTACTGACAACATTTCAGTGCCATGAATGTAAACGAGACAGTCTGATCACTGAAGGGAACACACGTTGTGACGAGGCTCCAAAACACGACCCAATGGAGGAATCTGACGTCTGTTGTAGCTACCCTCTTTGCCTAGGATGATGACTGTATTTGCGCACCAACTTGCTAGCTTCCGCCTCCAATGCGCAGCTACCAACCCACCTCCCCGAATCATCGGTGAACGAAACTTTGTCAGGTAGAACCACTGTGCGACAAGTAAACGGTTCTTACAGCTGATGATGAAGATGATGATGATGATGACGATGACGATGATGATGATGATGATGATGATGATGATGATGATGATGATGATGATGATGATGATGATGATGATGATGATGATGATGATGATGATGAAACCAAAGTATTACACCGGTTGTCCAAACCGGTCTGCGCGCGCTTGGGGAACCGCATGAAACTGATAAGTTTTAACCGAGATTTCGTCCTGTTAGTGGAGCCATTTTATGCTGAAGGACCGAGAAACGTTGTACAGTTGTTTCATCCTCATTGGGAATCTTCAGAAGTACACTAGCGAAGAAAACTAGAAAAGTTCGAATCCCTGCCTGTGGTTGGACACCAAACTTTTCGGTCACGAGTTAGCAAACAGTAGTGGTTAGCTCTCACCTGATTTCTGTGGGTCACCATGATAAATCACAGTAGCGAAGAAGGGGCTGATGGTATAACCGTGTTTAGCATAGACATCAGGCACGCATCCGAAGTTCGATGCTTGGTAGCTAAAGGTTCCGCGTGAAGACAGATGGTTGGTTCTTTTGTGAACTTTACCATCAAAACAACACCCTGCTCCGGTACTAAGCAAAAGTCGAATATAAATAGTCTGGTTTCATTGAGCAACACACATCAGTTGTCCTGCTGTCGACTACATAAATTGAATTCCAAGCTTTATACCAAAAGTTAATAGAAAGCATGGAACCGCAGAAGGAACTTAGTGATAGGGGAGCAGCTGGGAGGTGAAGCCTCGGAATATGCTCATTGTCTGTTGTAGGATAAGACAGCTGTTGAAAGAATCGCCCCGTAGATAAACGGGTCCGATCCCTGCTGTCTATTGGGGAAAAGGTTTAACAATCGAAGGACAGTGACCATTTTAAAGATATCCAGAGATCGATTGTACCTGAAGCAAAGGAGATGTTTGATAATAGATTTACTGCGCTGCTCTCCAGTGGCCCTAGAAAGCCACTTTGTTGAACGTTCTGACGCACTAACAGAGTGCCGCCTATTCCTTATCATTTCATACTCGTTTTCACATTTTGATCCATATTTACACCAAAGGTATTCGATGACCAGAATACTCTCATTTGCAGACAAATTTGGTTTTGCGAGGGAACTGCCTGGAACCGAGCTGAATCCCTCGTCTATGATGTTCCTATTCTTTTTGTTGTATGTAGACGGGCTAAATCGATTGTTCCAAGCGAACTTTGAATAGCAACCCTGAAACAGCGACTGATTTTGGTCGCAGCAACTCATCCGTTTCCGGACAGAACAGCATGATGTCAGTCTTACTTCTACTGTAGAACTGAGTATCTGGTCTAGCTTTCTCAACCTGCACACTATCATCAGTGTACTTTCCTCATTTTTCGAGATGGCAAATAACTCATTCAAGTCATGCAAACGTGTGCTCTGTCTTCTAGGCTTTACCCAATGTAATTCCATCCATGACTGCCTGTTGATCAACAGTTTTGAGTTTCTTTTTGGGTAGTTTTGGTCGGTTTTCAGCAAGAGTCAAAACAAGGATTTTTGCATTTTAAAACAAAGAGATGTAGATGTAGAAATTCATCAGAGTTCAAGATTGTTGCAGTACTCAGCTCCTCTTGTGTGTGTTTCGTTGTGAGTTGATGAAAATTCTGGTTCTAAGGCCCTTCGTGTATCCCAACTGTCACGTGAACATCCCTTACTCCAATAAACGCATTATCATGCCACATTGGAGGTTATGTGATAGCCTAAGCTGGGATATATTACTCACTGCATGAAGCTAACGCTTTAACACCTTCCATGTTTCTCACTTGCCAACCCATCCAATTCTATTGGTGACCATCTGTCTGTTTGGAATCTGAGGACCAGAGACTGCTGTCTACTGATATTCGTGTATACTAACAGCACGAGAAAGAAGGGTGCTCGAGTTTCTCCATATTTCCGCCAAAATTAGAAAAACACCATTGACCTCCCTGTTCCAGAGCTTCAAAGAGTCAATTGTGATTTGAGTTCCAAGCCTAAACAAGGCATTTTCACTTCCTGAGTTGTCTTACACACTACCTTGGGTTTTTTAAATGGAATTTGCTTGACCGTCTAGTTGTTGTACCACTTGTTTGACTCTTTTACTAAAACCAAAGTCATCCTAAGTGAGTGATATGACATTTCAGCTGTATTCTGATGACTGCCTTGATACCTGTAGACAAAAAGTATCTCTTACCTTCGTAGGGTTTCATTCTTGATACGTTACCACCAGGTTGTTTGAACACTGAGCTGTGGATATGACGTCACTTGGATACACACGCAACTGTCTCTTGACGCAAAGCAGAAAATATGATTGGCATTGAAACGCACAGTTGATTTTCGGGGCCTAGCAAGGACTGAGAGATCCTTATCTGGGTATCTCTAACAATTCTGCTAGAAAGCCCACATCACTGTGAGCGTGGAGTTCACACTCGTCCATCATGGAAACAAATTGTGTCATTTTTGTTTCAAACTCCAATCTTTAGCCAAAATGATCAAATTTCCTCTCTATGCAAGCGTCTACATCCACATTTCGGTCTGTGTGCATTAAAACAAAACCAACCCCGAGAAAAAAACTAGAGTTTGGAATCCATTGGTTTAGGTAGTAGCTATACACAGAGAGAACAGGTGTAACTAGCACGCATCAGCCCAGCCAGAAGACGTCTTAACTATTCATCAGCTCACCCAAATTCCGTGTACGCCAGTATTGCCTCATCGATGTTTCGTCGAGTTAGAGCGCTGTGCACAGAAGAGATCGACCGAACGGCAGCTCAAATCGAGATTGCCAACAAACTTCCAGAAATAGGATTCCCAGTGAGTTTGATTAAGCGTCAACTAAGAAAGATATTGGCTCCAGTATCTGGACCCAGTAAAGAATGGATTGGCACAGCAGTCATCCATATAAAGCAGGAACATCGGAGGTTATTCGAAGACTGTTCAACTTAGCAAATATTCGAGTAACTTTTCAGAAGCGAAAAACGCCACACTCAGTTTTGGTACAGTTGAAAGATCCCTCGCCGGTTGAAAGGACTAGGGACTGTGTGTGCAAAATTAACTGCAACGAGTGAGCTAAGGTTTATATAGGACAAACTGCTAGGGAATTGCACACCAGAATGCTGAGCATAAAAGAAGGAGTAACAAACCACCAAGTAATGCAGAAGAGTACCAAACGCTGGTCAAAGACTCAGCGATGGCGGTACATGCCTCAGACACGGGACATAGATTAGATCTGGAGAATGTGGAAGTTTTAAGACGGGGACTGCGATTCACACTACAGGGGCTGATAGCCGAGGCAGTGGAAATTACCAAGCATCACAGTGTGAATCGAATCGAGGGTGTGGAACTGCCGAGCATATGGAAAGCGGTCTTAGATAAGCAGAGTTGACACGTGACGGTGTGGTTGTCAATCTACGTAGAATCATTAGCAAAAACCAGGAGGTGTAAATCCCAACCCGATCAAAAGTCACAACGTCCCTCTTGCACAACTATCTTAGCACTAGCTCATCCACAGAGACGGACAAAACGTTCAAACGACGTTCAAGAGGAACCATCAAATGAACCGAACCAGAAGATCTAGACCCTAGGCTGGACCCAAATACACGTAGGTTTCCCCACCGACTCAACACTGTTCAACCACTCTAATACACAAAAATCCCTCGGCCTACACCCAACAAAGATTTAGCTTTACTTAGCACATTGGTTCTCCCTCCACCTTAAATATCGACCAACCTCGGAACCTAGACACTTGGCTTGACGAAGCTTTTGTGTCAAAAGCGAAATGATGGCAATCAATAAATCTACCGATTGTCACCAAACGTTTTCGAAAACCAGAAGACGATATTATCTAGTGGGAATCCTCATCACCTGAAAGCTAGGCACTTTCGGGACATTAAATGAAGCTCCACTGGCTGGAGGGAAATATAACCAGGAAAAGAGATGTCGTTGCAAGAGTTCTTATAACACTACTGTAGTTCCTATAGTAAACAGACCGGTTGTAACAAAAAAATGACAGGAATTGGGTGGTTGCCACTTTCCTATTCGAAAAATACAGTAGTATATCGACATGGTCTCGTGAAATCATCTTTTGTGATGATGGATCGAAAGCTATCAAAGTGGAATTCTCCACTTTGGAGAAAAAATAGTGGAAAAAAACGTTGTTCTTGTCTTAGAAGACTCCTTGGGGAAAAATGGGTGGTTTGAAGACGTAGTGTAATAATTCATTAGCGGACTCCACAAAAGAAATAGGGATCCAGTTCTTAGGTACAGAAACTTACTCAATAAAATTTAATAAAACAATTTTATTTCACTCCATACAATCGTGATGCTTACTGCTTCGTAAACTGAGCTGCTGATGTGAGCTGGACGATGTGATTCCCAATCAACTTGCTTATGCTTTGGATCGATTGAGTAGTCATCATTTCAGCGGGATAACTTTTGATTTGTCGACGGCTCCTGAGGCGCATCGCTCATGTGAAATGTGACACACGACACATCCTTTCTCTCTGGGAATATTGCGCTAAATTTGGTAGTTTTGTAAAGAAATCAACAGATAATTCAACAGATAATTTGGATAAGTTGTCCCATATTCCGCCCTATACTTTAGTTCCAGGTGACTGGTTCCTGTCCTCGAATAATTCGGTTTTAGAGGTATCTCGTGCTGTTGTTATCCACGAAGACCACAAATTGAAAAACGATTCGGATTCCACAAAGGATGACGTGAGGTATAACTTGACGATGTGGATCCGGGTTTCAAACTGTCTTCCAAGATGGCAGCTCCACCCTGGGTATGATGAAGACATCAGCCCTTAGCTCCAGGGTTTTCGATTGACGTCGTCAAAACCACTGAAGTCGTTTCTGGTGCAATAAATTCTGAAACTCTGGATGACGTACCGACGTCTGCTAGCCACCAAATTTGGTATTTAGTCTTGCCGCCACAAGCTCGGACACAAATGTTCTGAAACCTCGAGTTTGTGGTCCCCCGTGCGCACTCTGCTTCTATTTTCTAGCATAAGGTATCCATTAGTTGTATGAAGGCACATCTTACTGTATCGCCATAAACACGAACCTCACGTTCAGCCTGTTCTTTAGTATGGGAATGCACTCGCGCGTTGAATTTTATCATCTCCCGCGTTACCCTTTAAGTGCTTGCTTGCGTGGGAACCGATTTCATCTACCTGTTCTTGTCGCGTCTGCCGAGTCTTGCGTGGTACCTGACTGGGTAGATCCACATTTTTCCTGGGCTATACCTTGCAGTTGGTACGTTGGATGGTATATATTTCTAATGTATTACTCATAAGGTTGCTGAAAATCCATCGACAGCCCACAACCTGTTTCGCCCTTCTTGGGGCTCATCAGCTAGGCACAGTCACCGGGTTTCCGTCAACCTTATGTTCTACTTGACTTGTGCACGATCAACAACCAGGACAGTCCGTGACTCACGGTAGGTAGGGTTGAACGCGGCACGAATGTCATTGGTTTTTCTCCCGGAATGAGACCTCATTATCCCGAAGTCGAGGTAGGGTGAATATCCGATATACTCTAATTTGTCGAAACGAAAACCTTCTAGCGATGTGTACTTTCGGACATTTCTCGAAGCCAAGGTTATATTGATGTTACCTGTGTTATCACGATGAATATCGCACAGTGTTTTATCACCTTCATAAGGAAACGGGAAAGAATTTCGACGTTCACATCACAAGGGACAAGCGACCAATCTGTGAGGGAGCAGAATAGTCTGTGTGGAGTAGGGAGGACGATATGGAGGCAATCTATTCACAACTCAGAAGAAGTGTTATCCTCTGCTGGAAATTTTCTAGTTTTGAGGGGATTGTCGACGTAACTGATCTCTAGCTGACCAAGGATTTCGTTGTGAGGCTTGGGCATCAGTGTCTGTAGGTTGACCGTTTGAGGATCATTTAACCTACCGTATTTCCCTCTTCGATTGATCAGCTTTCGATTGTATATTGTTTTATGAGCAAGATTTCTTCAGAGGAAACATTAAGTAGTCGGTACGTCCAGGGACGTTCATCAACATTACTGGCTTTCCCATAGTTGTTGTTATTTTCGGCCAGTATGCAAAGTGACAGTTTCTACCAAACCTAGTGGCTTCAGACCGGAGATTCCAGAAGTCGGGTGACTTCTTGGGGTGTACATGTAATGATTACATGTCTGGCCAAGGCATCTCTTGAATATCCTCTGGATAGATGCATGTGCACGGTTGGAGATTGTAAACCGTGACTTCCTTCAATATTACTGTCGTTTGTGTAGTCATTATCTCTTCAAGGTATCTGAATGAGTGCCTGGATGTATAGGCACTTTGGAATGATTGTAATAGGATAACCTTGATCGCTTCCCAGCCCACCTTTGTTCGTTTTTTACAATAAACTTTCATATAAAGCATCGCCGTACGGTACTGCAGGCATTAGTTCTGATCAGCGATGTTGTGCTGTGCTGATTACTTTTATTATTAGTATTATTCTTATTACTAAGTGTGAACCATTAGTGACCCACTGAGACCGACCGATCTTCAGGGATATGCAAGTATTTGGCTCTCGTTTGTGAGAGCTTGGTTTGAACACCTGTCAGCGAGGAGGGCGTCGGTAGTCTTCTGTAGTAGGTACTTTTGACCTGTTGCAAGGTTACGTTTGGCTGCCACGAGCGCGCGGATGGTATCTGACTGTTCCACGTTCTAGCTCTAACACCTCGACATAACCGATGCTCGTCTATCGGTGATGCTGGTCAGAGTTAATAAAGACAAATTCGTCCGGAGGGGAATTTTGGCTGTCATTCGAATACTGATTTAGTAAAAGCGTTCAAGGTATCGGAAGTGGGTACTAGCAATGAGTAGTTGGCCCAAGGCAGCTAAATTGCTGATAGTTTGTTCTAGACCAGATTTCAAGACAGTCTTGTCTGAATGGATGAGTAGCATTGATTTCGAAATCAGACACTTTCAGTTGCGGTTTCACTCCACCAGTGTCGACGATTTCTATCTCAAGTTACAAGCTTCATTTGGTTGTAAAAAGGTTTGAGATTCACCCCTCCAAATAAAAGGTGAGTGGGGATGGTGTCTTCCTCATCATTTTATGAGGTACTCTCATATCCCGTCAATCACACTGCGGGTCAGGAGCTCGTGATCCAACGTCGCAGTCTGTAACCATCAGTCAGAGTAGTATCGTCGACTACTTAAAGCTTTCAAATGCTTATTGTGTCGGAGTAGCTGGCTGATTCACTCATAACGTATCCACATGGTGCCGTGATTAGCTCTGAGAAGTGATCACTCTGAGGGCCAGTTAACACGTGACCATGTGAATTGACTTCTGTGAGTGAAGGATGAGTAGCGCTGTAGTCCGTCTAAATTCGAGCTCATCGAACTACTGATCAGCCACTCGAGGCCGAGCGGTTGTGTTGACACTACCACCCAGAAGGTCATGGATTCGAGAATCCCCTGAATTTCATGTACAGTACTTCTTCATGATAGCGGACCAATCAGTCCCTAACCGGTCCTGCACTTTATCCAGTCAATCGGAATTGCAGGAGGATCTTACCCCGGATAACTCTCCAGAAAGTTGTACCATCGAAAGTGCTAATCAAACCATAAGTCACCCGGTTGCAAAACGATAATAACTCTTCAGTAAGAGAGAAATGAACAAAGATTTTGTGATAAATTTAGTAAATAAATAGTGCCTTGTTCACAATCTTGCGGAGAACGGAAGATAAACTTTTACCGAGAAATGACCACGTAGTCTATGACACCTCACTGCTCTTACTACTACTCAGGTGCCTTTTGGACAAATCTGATTTACTCCGCACTGTGGTTCTGTTATCCGAATTGGATTTTCCGCAGAAAACGTTTCGATACACATCATTTTTGCAACCAGCCATTTTGTGGTAAAATTCGCGGTATTCCGTGAGTTTCACCTCTGTCAGATTGAAAACAACGGCACAGATAGGTTCCGATTTTTGCCAGGAGTTTAGCACTTGTACCGATTTATCCCGAGTTCACACTAGTTTTGCCTTTTAGCAACTTAGTGATTTACGTATGTTCGCTTACACGCGATATTGAGAGTCAAAAGCTGATGTACTGATCCACTACGAGTGCTTGTGTGATTGGTCCAAAGGAGTCCCTCTGAAGAGGTCTCTTAAGTCGTCCATCAACCATGAATTCGAATGTATCTCAATGCAAAATCAGTTAGCATTCTTTATATCTAATAACATCGGCGACGTATTGACTGATTCGCCATAAGATTTCCTTCAGAAAGACGAAAACATATCTGTAAATATTAAAAAAGCCTTTTAAAGGGACTAGGTGGAAGTTGTCGCTTTTCCATATTGAGGTGCATACTATGGTCCTGGCCCCTGTGGACACTCTGGTTTAGCAGTTGTTTGGATGGTCGGTCCTCCTGTCCAAGCATCTATGAACGATTCATCAAGACTGATGTTTTCGTGATCTTTGGATCCAAAGTGAATGTACAACGCGTTGTCATGGGGCGGTGATTCTCGTCTGTACTTACTTGTTCACGGATATTGTTGCAAATGGATCATCAACCAGCGGGAAAGCACTGTTTTCCCCTCTTTGACGTTGTCACGTTTTGTGTTACGGTGATCTTCTTCAGAAACCCCAATCAGTTTGAAACTTTCGGACTCAACCAACTTGTTTATCGATTCTGTTCCACTTCGTTCACCCTGAATCATACCGACGTTACTCCAACCTAAAAACAAACAACACCTGTGCCAGTCATTCACCGACTACATGACATGAACTTTGAGTCGTGCACCAAGCACAGCGTGCGCCGCCGGTGTCAGTACCTGCATTGGACCGAGAATGCGCACGCCCACAAAAAGCTGACATGTTTCATAGTCGCAGTAAATGAAATCCGATACGACGACAAACAGGGACGAAGCACTGGTGTGGATTTTGCGTGGATATACGGCTCAGATATCCGTCACACACACGCACACGCACACACACAAAAAAAACAAATAGGTGTAAGTGAGCTTCCAAAACAGTGAAAAACTCGGGTTTGAAGTTTGCAGAGAAAGCAGTTTCGGTGGGAACCAGTACGTCACAATTCCGTGGTAGAAATACTAAAAATTGGCCCGAATATGGAACGCCCAATGAAACGCGTGTTTGAAACCAGCAAGTTTCAAGGTCAGGGGGCAGTTGAGCAAGCTAAGCACTGGACAGGTTTTCTTCGTCGACTCGATTAGAAGGCTCCTATCCTGAATCGTCATCATCAACCAGCTGAGGCAACACGTATCATGTAGCCTAGATTACTGGGAACACAAAAATGAGTAGTTGGACTGGCAGCTCGAAAACGAGCCGCAACTGAAAATCGAGCGACCATCCCACCTCATGGGGAGCAAAAATTGCTTTCTGTTGGTTCATCGACGCGCGATTAATTATTCACTCGGGAAACGAAGACACCTTTCCCCCAGCCCCATTCATGACCGATCAATAAAGCTCCAAAAGAGACGGAAATATGAACCACTGGTATGCTTTCCTGAAGTCTACCTAGCACGTTCATTCTAGAATCCAAATTATGGGCAACTTATCACGATTTTCGAACGCACTAGGACCCACATCCTAATGGAGGTTCTCAAACTCACTGGGTTAATATACTTATCGGTAGCTGTTAGTTCATATTTGATCTAAACAGTTCTCACTTTGAAGCCCTCAGCTTTCTACTGGCAGCTCGATGGAGACTAATTCGCTCATACACTGTTTTCAACGGAAGAACAATTGTGAACCAAGAGCACTGTTGCAGTAATGCTCCCTGTATAGACATACATAGATATGTAATATAACAGAGGGGGCGAAATGGTTGAAGTGGTTAGAGCGCAAATATACTGACCGAAAGGTCCGTGGTTCGAACTCAAACACTGCCTCTCGGCTTCCCCTGTCCTGGGTTGGGCAACCCGGCAGTAACCCAGCCCTCATGCTTCCTTCAGGTGGCATGGCAGCTATCCACCGAAAGGGTGCTACAGCTTAACGATTGTTGTTGTCAGCGAAATACACTTATTTTCAAACCAATTTGTTTTTTTTGAGAGGCTCACCTGGAACCCAGCTGAATCTCTCGTTTGTGATGTGTCCAGACAACTAAATGTGCTGCACCAGGTCGCCTCATGTTTCAGTCGCCACGGTATTTGAAATATCGCGATACATGTATATTTGTAATGTACTACTCGTAAGGTTGCTGAAAATCCATCGACAGCCCACGACCGGTTTCGCCCTTCTTGGGGCTCATCAGGTAGGCGCAGTCCCCAAGTTTCCGTCAACCTGATGTTCTACTTCAAACCAAATTGCACCAAATTAGCGAATATACACTCATCTGCAAACTAATTTGGTTCTTTCGAGAGACTCACCTGGAACCCAGCTGAATCTCTCGTTT
>NW_008751796.1:831884-837630 GCF_000715545.1 Opisthorchis viverrini
TGCACCAGGCCGCCTCATGTTTCAGTCCCTACGATATTTGGAATATCGCGATACACGTACATATTCGTAATGCGCTACTCATTAGGTTGCTGCAAATTCGTCGACGTGTGCTGTCGAAGAATTTTCAGCAACGTTATGAGTAGTGCATCACAAACACAGATTTTTGTTGTCGCTGTTATTGTAATATAACAGAGCATCAAGAGCAGATGGAAATTTTCAAGATGGCTGTTTCATCAGCAAAAACCCGTGAAAAGGAATCTTGAGGAGACGACTATTAAAGGTCATTTGCCACCTTCTACACTCTACGAAAACGGATTTCAATAAACAGTCCTTTCCAGTAGGCATCGCCTTGAGCGCTCGTGGCTCAGGAGGAGTAATTAAAGGGGGTAGTACGCAGTTGTAGGCTGACGTGGGCAGAAATTCGCTTTACTCCCCTCTTACTGAATGACACGCAGTGCTATAATTTCGGGGAATCTCACGTTATTTTCTTTGCTGTCGGTGTTTGGAAGGGATTCTCCACTTATCCTTCATGTCCTACACAGGTTTCACTCTCATAAGGTTGCTGAAAATTCTTCGACAACCAAGGACCAGTTTTGCATTACGAATATACATGTATTGCGATATCTCGAATACCGAAGCAACTGAAACATGAGTGGGCCTGTTGCAGCACGTTCCGTTGCTTGGAAACATCACAAACGATAGATTCAGCTGGGTTCCGGGTGAGTCTTTTGAAAAACCAAATTAGTTTGCAAATGAGTGTATATTCGCTAATTTCGTGCCATTTGGTTTCAAGTAGAACATAAGGTTGGCGGAAACTAGGGGAGTGCGCCTACCTGGTGGGTTCCAAAAAGGGCGAAACCGGTCGCAGACTGTCGACGGATTTTCAGTAACCTTATGAGTAGTATATTACAAAGATATATATGTATTGCGATATCTCGAATGTCATTGCGACTGAAACATGAGGCAGCCTGGTGCAGCACATTCNTGGGTTCCAGGTCTCTCTCTCGCAAAACCAAATTAGTTCGCAAACGAGTGTATTTCGCTAAGAATACATTCTACTTATTACGATGAAAGGATAGAATTTTTCAAGCAAAAAGCCGATTGTCCGTTCGACTCTTTAGGAGAAATCTCTTCCACTTATGGGCGAGAAGTACTACCTTCAGAGCATGTCATTATACAGAGAGTGGTCATAAAATTTTGGGAACTGGTTTTTCCCAAAAAATTCTAATCGCGTGAACTGTTGGTTGATTTATATTTTTTCTAAAAAATCTGATGGAATTATGCGGAATTATGGATGGATGGAATTATGAGATTGACTGGGCATGTGAACCTTCTCGCCACAACCCTTGCCCTTGTAATACATCTTGCATCCAAGGGATGTTTCGAAATTTCCATAAAGCCAACTATTTAATAAGCCATATACCTAGCTAATTATGACGCGTCAGGAAACCTCATCAAAAAAGATTCATCAAAGTCTTTTGCTGCCTGGTGTATACCAAGATATTCAAAGGTGTGATTCAACGTTTTGACGCACAGAACGAGTTTACGTACACGAAGAGCCACAAACGACGTGACAGTGGTTAGTGAAACCCATCGAATCCACTGTTCCACGAATTTGTTAGTCGCGTTTCCTCGTGATCAGACAACTTTCGTAGATTTTGTCTCCATCATTCATCTTCAACGAGACTGTTTCTGGTCTCATTTGGACTTCTGACTTACCTGAACATGGCATGAATGAACCCGCATTCCCAGGCTGTATTCAGTTCAGGACATGCACGATACAACGCTAGTGTTGTGCCTCAAAGGTGAACGCGCCGAAATACAACCGGCTTCCTTTGAACCACCGTGACTCCATACTTGATTCCAAGTTCGTCCGTTCCAAACTCACCTGTACCTTTCACTCGCGACCTGGAAAACGCGATGGGACATAAATACGTTGGGTCAAATTCAGAATTAGACTTCAACTCTGTCACAGGTATCGCGATTTTTCAAAGTGGATAAAGCAATCCATACACACGTCACTTGCCTTCTACTATGATGCCCTTGTTTCCCTGAACTATCGCTCTGTTGACTGCCAAAATACAAGTAGAAAAAGTGGGACGAGTGTTTGTAGGTAGAATGAACATGTTTCAAAATTTCAAAGGATAATTCGTCCCGTGGGTGAAGGCAGACCATGCTGAAGAGCCAAGAAGCATTGTGGAGCTGCTGCTCCTTTCTTGTCGAGGTTTATAAACCGTGTGATTCACACAACTATCTAGGAGTCGAACCCAGCGTCTCCGGTTCATGACTGAAGATCATGCTACTTGGAAACGACTGGTTGAATAGAGCTGTGAGTTACTATAAAGTAGATCGGAACTATTGCCACGCATCCCTCAACTCACAGCATGTGATCACTGACTCCTTGAATTACAAATCCTCATCTCTTGCGAATTTTGAGACGCTCTACTTTCCGAACACATTACCTGTATTCTGATGCTGTTGTAGGGTATTGTGAAGTTTCAGACCTACGCACCCAAAAACCTCCGGTTATGCCATGGCGTTATGTAGTTTCCTGTGGAACCTTACACTGAGAGAACGCAGAGTTCGTTTTGTGGTTGACAGACGAACTAACTCAATACGATGACAAAGAATTATTGAAAAGAAAACCGTCGTCTAGGACAAGTAAACTCTGGGGAGATCTGGGGCAACAAGAGGTGGGTCAACCATCTGATACGGTTTGTGTTGTAGCACGTCCGAAGCTTTCTTGCCACAAGGTTCTCGGGTATTGTGTCCCCCAAACCCAAGAAGACATTCTCTGAAAAGCACAACACTTGAATCACCTAAGTCATAGCAACGTTGGTACCTTCGGAAGACCCACCTTATGATGCAACGAAGGGGCCGAAGTTCTGGAGTAGTACAGCATTTTGTACTCACGGTGCCTGTTTAAAGTGCTAAAACAGCCCACCGCTTTCACAACAGATGTTTGCTTTCCCGAAATCAGTTCTCTGATGTTCTAGAACTTTTGATAAACGCATCGCTTCCTATTTAGTCCACTGGGATTTTCGAGTTGCTCTGCAAAGTCTACGCGTCCTGGTCTTGCAGAGTCTAAATAACTGAGCCATTTATTGTGAGAGGCTTTGCACCTTTATCGAAACGCTGAATAAAATCGATGGCCCGCAAGCTAGGATCCGATCAGCAAACTGCCAATCAAAAGGGGATAACGTCACTGGTTGTTTTTGCTAATCTGCGAATCAGCGTCGGTTTCATTTGTATCTGGTCCGAGTTCCAGCCCAGAAAGACTGTTTCGATCTGAATGTCTTAACGGGACGTATTGTTTCCTGTGCGGCTCTCGTCAAGCGTTGCCTGACAAAAACGTGATTTCATGACAACGGGTTTCGATGAAATTTGGATGCCTAGAGCCTGTCATTCAGGAAACCGGAGGGAGCATACGAAGTTTGGCAAGCGGATTCGGAAAGGCCTACATGCTTGAAACTCCATCTTCTACGGAGACATCGACTTCAATGTTCTGTTGGCAACCATACGTGAGTAGATGTATGCGTGAAACCCGTGAAGCGATAACTAAATGCACTCATGGGGTTTTGTATAAACCTAGCGCTGACTTCAGACAGTGAGATCGATTAATTCGCGTCAGCTCATTGTACTGGTCGAGCACCGTTTAGAATGAGGTTGTAAAATTTCAAGCGGTTGTTATCTAAGCGAGTGAAACTTCATTAGAGCCAGGTCGTCATGGTAACAAGGACAACGGTTAAGTAATCAGAGGCCAACACATTTACAAGTCAAAACTGAACGAAACCTAAAATGATCAGACGGTTCCCACTAGCCGCACAATACTCTTAGCTGCAAAACCTTCACAAGTGGAGTAAAACTTTTTGCATCAAAATGTTGCGTTTTGTTGCGTATGTGCTCAGACCGAAAACCATCATAATCTACATTCATATTTTTGCGGCACATCAAATTTCATTGTCCATTGGAGCAACCATACCTCTGGCGGAAAAGTCTGCTGGAATAATTTCTCAGCATTTCTGAGACCCTGAGATGCCTAAATGGGGCTCAAAAGTTTGGACTGGTACTCTTAACTCAATGGACCGACTGATACGTCACAGGTTTCGAAAGTTCAATTCCATTGTGCGAATACGGAGCGCCTGATCGTACTCAATGGGGATTTTGTATTAAAGAACGCGCGTATACATTGTTTGGTGGTCGGCCAGTTTAACATGAGGGACAGTCGGCACTGATGGCAAGCCGCGTAAATTCATGCACTGAATCTGTTCATTCCATTCATTTATTTTGCGTTTTTATGCCCGACAGTGTCCGCGAGAAATCGGTCTTCGAAAGGGAACTTGGCTGGAGCGGTCTAGGAGGGAGTTTAGGACAGTAATTCTATTCATTTATTGCTGGTCCGAAAAATTTGGCAAAAATCAAATTCCGCTCAGAGGAATTATCTCTTAGCCACACGACTAGAAGTTTGCGCTTGGCGGCTTTTACAGACTCCAACGGTTGTGGATCCAACGACCGAAGCTCAAAACATCGAACCTCTTTGAATCATCTACAAGAACCAGAATAAACGCCAATGTGGTACACACCGGTCTTTAGTTGATAGCTACTTTTGCGAGTTCGTTCGAAGGTAAAGGTACCGAAAAACGGACCTTTTCATACAAATTAATAATGACATGTCCCAATTTCACCCTCTTCAATAAAAACTAAAATTACAAATTTCATATCCTCTTTTTTCTCATCTTTTTTGGGTGGCAAGGGGTTGATTTTTTGGTGCGACTTATCCGGAAAAGATCCAAAATGGAAACTGAAAAGCCCTACCAGCCGAAGAAAATCTTCAGTACTTATTTGCTGATCGAGCCTGTCGGTTGTGCGACTTCGTGGACAACTTCGAGTATCGTCAATCTGTAACAATTGTGTTGGGAATTGCGATTCAGCGTTCAGTCGGCTGATTACGTAAGTGATTGCAGTTTCCAGTACTTAGGTTTTAGCTTTGTAGTGCAACCGGAAGACATACATGAGTGCCGTTCACCTTGGTCATAACAGCAACCACAGTTTCTCGATACATGCATGTTACGGTATGTTGGCGTGAGCCTCGTTTGTGTGTGTAGCCTTGTTTTCCCCTATCATTAAAGAATTTCGTATCAACGGAGACCTTGATAGTAGCCGCTTATTCGAAACTTTTTGTTACGCATTTTGTTTCATCCGTGAATGACGTGGATGCTTCAGATATTGTTAGAAACCAGAGATTGGAATAAAAGCGGCAAATACGGAAACCACCAGCATAGGTGTTATTCTGTTTGTCAGGTAATGTGGAATTCCATCATGCTCACAAGTCAGGACTCAAGAACTCAAATTCTGTAGTGATTCAAAGACGATGGTTCACGTGGCTGTCTCCGCGAGCGTCATTTTAACAATGCAGTCTAGGCATTCATGACGTCAACGTTTCAGTAATTCCAGCAGAGTCTTGCACAGTCTCTTTCAATCCGATTGATATTTGGTTAACAGGAACTGCTCCATCCATTCTCATCATCGCTGGTACTCGATGGTAGTCACGTCTCATCTCATCTCTTCACGGTGTCATCTCGTCGTGACACAGAGAACCAACTTGATGCTGACTGAGTGATAGTCAATATCTGCTTGATGCCAGATATGACGGTTCAGTAGAAGAACTAGAGGTGACGGAAGCTTCGTAAAGAACAGCACTTTAACAAGTTTTCCACTACTGTGCCATGAAACCATTCAAGGATAT
>NW_008751796.1:837686-856203 GCF_000715545.1 Opisthorchis viverrini
TATATATTATATATATATATATATATATATATATATATATTACTCGCTTTGTTGTCTTTGATTCCGTTAAATAAAAAATAACCTAAATGGTTAGTTCATGAACGGTAATTTGACACCACTGCGTTGCCTTAAATACTGAAAGACGTTGGCGCTCATGCTCTGTGTATGCCAATCTGGAGACGGGATTCAGTGGCCCACAGCAAGTGCTGACAATGGTTAATGACCTTCACAGAGTTTAAAATGTTTGCAGAGCTCATAGAGGAAAGTAGAACGAAAGGGGCCAAGGTAGAATTTCCAACCCACTGTGCCCATGTTCTTATCGTTTAAAGACGCTTTCAATTGTTTTCAACCCTTGTGGGAATCCTTCGATCACACCAATGAACCGGTCTTATATGCGTATGACTGAACAGTGTGCACACATTTTACTGCGGTCTGTTCCTTAAAATCCTGTAAATCGCGTAAATCCTTTGAGCGATTCAGGTGGTTGTGGGATTTTGTAGACTCTCGTGACCTCCTGTCCATATTTGGTGGACTATCACTGGTGGAGTCGTATTACAAAGCATAGATCGGTCCCAGGCTACATGTCACCATTCCTTCCATTTCAAGAACTATTACTGAACAGATGAGTACTATCATGTCCACGTTTTGGTAGATGAAACTACTGATATTCCCATTTATTCTCCAGTGAGATGACTGACCTTAATGTTCAATAGACCATTCGCACCCTGTACTTTGCGGACTGGCCTATTATCTCCCTGACAGATTTTATTCCCATTCCTCGATTTGTGCTCACAGGTACACTGTCACCAACCTTCCAGCAAATTCATCGGTTTCAGAACAAAATACGTTCGGTTTTCGAAATAACCCCCCTCTGATGAATCACGTGAAAAGAAGTGGAAGGAAAGTTTCCCTCCAACGAAACGAGGTCCTAGTGATTAACGCAAAGAGGGCTTTATTGTCTGAGATTGCGACAAGGTTTTACAAAGCTTCTTTTGCCATTCTGTACTGAACAACAGGATTTCATACGCTAATCCAAGCTAATAGAAATTGTGATCTGATCGGCTTTGAGTCGCACCATGTGATTAAATGTGGCAGTATGAGAGCACGTTTTGTCTAGACTGATAGCGATTTTAAGGTATTTGACCTCGTCAAGCGCCAAGCGCCGGGCTTATATGGTGTTCTGGTGCGGTCGAACACATGCTAGTCGGCAAGGTAGTCTGGCTTCATCCTACCGGTTATAAAATACTGCCTGGGTGAGGGCATCTGTCTGATCGATTTTCGATGAGCTAGACTAATGTGTTATCGTGACCTTGCTATCCGAACAGAGGGCTTGAAACAGTAGCATGGGCGGAATATCGTCGCTCTCTGATTAAATACGAGCAAGAGCGAGGCGAAAATGCACGTGACCTGGCTATTAGCATATGCATGATGACCTTGAGTTGATTGATCTTGGATTTACTTCATTTTCAGTTCGCAATATTTTCCCTGTTTCCGGTGTCACTTGTGTTGTTGATCGCCCACAGACCTACAAACAGATTGCCAAGAGAACTATCGAAACCAAGGGGGAAAAGTAATGCAGTGGAAAATTCAGATGTTATCTACAAATAGGTGGGATATACAGGAAGGAAACTGCCAACGAGATTGAATGAACACCGTCAGGCCACTGGGAGGCACCAAGAGATCAACTCTTGATCGTCTCTTTACATGAAGGCCGGGAAGGGCATGTATTCAACTGTAGCCACATCATTGCGATAGGAAGAGCAAGAACAGACCAAAAACGCGAATAATTGGGGGTCTGCTACTCCACTGATGAAGCAATAAACAAGTGCACTGAAATTCATCCGGTCTAGCAACTTATAAGTACAAAAGAAATCCAGACCCATCAAACCTTCAGCAGATACAAGGAATAAGGGAAGAAACCAAGAGAACCAAAGCAAAATGACGTCTGGTTTGAGACGGCGAATTAACTGGGCCGGAGTTTATAGGGATCACCGAATCCGACAACGAAACGGGCAGAAAATACCGGGAGTCCACTGTGAGAAGATGTGCAAATCAACCAACCAGGTTCGTGAATATCAATCACAAGTGGAGTATGGAACAATCAGGAGGAAAACATCAAAACACCAAAAAAGAAAGGTACACCATCAGCCAATCAGGTGACAGGATGAAAGACCACAACGCAACGATGATCATGAAACGGACCGGTAAGAGGAGAAACCAACAGATGATTATTTCAACACGCAGTGTGACAGTCGAAATCAAATAATACCGATCACAGCTCAACCAAAAACACAACCGGGCCAGTTGGGCTCCAAGTGCGATGCTTATCAACAGTCAGTCAGAGTTTTGTCCATAGCTGGTCTTTTCAAGCCATATAGGCAGAATTATGAAGAGGGGGAACTACCCATCCAACATCACATGGAAGATGTTTCCTCAGATGTTGACCAGACGTCTGCACGACGGTTACCAAGCTCGGCGAACAGATCATCAGCCAGCTGACCGGTCACCAGTGTTATTGGTTGCCGAGGGGTTGCTGCATGTGTGGGAGGGGACTTTGAACAATTCCAGTCAAGTCGGCCTTTTACCACACAAGCAAAGAACTAGACAGCACTACCAGTTGTCTCTAACTTGGATAAAACTTTTTAAGTTCCAATCCTACGCATAAGGCGGGCGAAAACTCTGGACAGCCCGTGGTTCCATTGATCTTGAGGCTCATAGAGTAGGCTTAGTTTCCGAATTTTCGACGCAGTTAGCAAGCAAGTGATTATCACAATCCTCTATCGCGTTTGTCTCCGAAAGGGGGCATATTCGCATTCGTTGCAATGATAACTAGTGCCGATCTTTTGTGTCGCATTCCAGCTTCCTGCTTTCCTGAATATCGAACCCGATTCACGCAGTTATAAGATTCCTGGCCAGTGTCTGAGCAAAGAACAACGTGTACACACCTGTTAGCAAGCAGCTGGAGATATAGTGTCAGGGACTGAATCACGCTAAAGTGCGTTACCGGAGCTGCACACGGAACCAAAGCAGTACGTACACATATCACGCGCCATGGTGAGCGGTGCCGACAACCTAACCCCGGTCATCGGCTAGGACGCGCATTAGGAGCACCAGGCGTGGAACACACTACCCAGCAAATGAGGCAGAGTTACAGACTGACCGCTATTTGACCTCTGGTCCGAGGGCTCCATCTTATTTCAAAGCCTTCTGTGAGAGTGTCTGCTTCACTTCAGAACCCAGGTAATCAAACCACTCTTTAAAACTGTTTCCCCGAAACAAAACAACAATGCCCCGCTTAGTCCACTCACTCCGTCAATAGTCATCTCTCGTGATTGCAACGTGCACAACTATGGTACTAATGTTGCTTACATGATACCCATTTATAACACATAGTTAACTAGTCGCAATGAAATTTTCCAGTCTCTCCCATTCTCCAAATCAATAGAAGTGGTATACTGCTCACATGATACCCATTGCATCTGTACCACATAGTTAACTAGTCGCAATGAACATTTCCAGTCGCTTCCATTCTCCAAGTCAATAGAAATGGAACAGTTGACTGAACACCACCGGTAGAATTTGGACAGGCTTCACCGGTTGTCGCTTGCATTTTTCCTTGAACAGCTCCGTGCAGAATGTGGCATTCAGTCGCCTATTTGTAATCTCGATCTAGAATACTTACATGCTACTTACGTAATACTACTTATATACTAACATTTATTGATGAAGAAGGATTCTTCGTGTACGATATACCCTGCCCAAGTTCTGTGAGGTTTCGCTTATTGGGGGAGGTATTCAAAAGAGAGAGGGAGAGTGAAATGATTTGGTCAGCCGTAATCCTGCTCTCCTTAAATCAGAGTTTGCTCATACGTTGCAGAAACGTAGCTTATAACTGCCTTTATCCCGACCCATATAGAACTATGATATCTACAACACTGGTGTTATACTCTCGATGAGGCTGGTGACGGTGTTAGGCGTTGCTACGGCCGATAAGGCTATCCCGCACAAGATTGGCCAAACGTTCGGGATGCTTCCCGGTCCGGCATCAAGTCGAGGTCTGATTGGTTGAAAGTTTGGACCCAACAGCCAATCATGACCCAGTATTAGCCGAATGCTGGTTGCAAATGGCGCATTTAGAAGGCGCCAGAATTTCCAGAACGTTGTCGCTACTTACCCTATATATATGACGTACTGTACAAGTGTTCTTGATTTTGTTTTGGGTGTTGATATACTTTTGGTTGTTTTGACGTGAACTCTAGCTTGAGAGTCTCAAACCGAGAACCAAGCTGAGGAAAATACAATTACTTCGACAACAGGCGGCCATTGTTTAGCACACTTCATTGAATAAAATCATATACGACAGTTCAGCCGAGATGCAGCTGAGTGCACTGTGCACACTTCATTGAATAAAATCATATACGATCAGCCGAGATGCAGCTGAGTGCACTGCGAAAACGGAATTTGTGTACAAGTGAGTGTAGTTTGCCGGTTGCTAAATTATATTTTTAGGATTAGAAATATGTCCTAATGCCGGTTCGAAGGTTTTTCCCAAATATTGCATGTCAAGGCCATGGTGATTGTAAAAGCCGGTGTACAGATGACTACGTCCAAATATATAGTTCATCCCGGAAATTTTTCTGGCCAGGATTCGTTCCTAAGACTCATTTGGCTGCGTGGCAAGCCAACAGACATTTGAACATTTGGAACGATATGCGGAATTCCCGAATAATATCACAATAACTAAGGTGTGTTTGGTTGATCCTAGAGATGACTACCTACAGTTATAAATGTTACGCTTACAAAGGGTTCACTCCTGCACTCTATTTCTTCGCAAAATCACTATTTATTCACCTCATTGTAAAAAGACAGTCACTGCAACCCTACTGAGTGAGGATCCTGAAGAAACCAGCAGAAGTTCAACCTTATTCGAGAGACGTTTCGTGGTCCCACCAAGGCACTGAAGCCAAAGGTGTCAAGATAACATCAACGAAAGGAAGACGTTTCTGTCCGCGTTTGTTTAAAACGTTCCCGTTCTGGACTGGTTACTAATTGAGACAATCCTAATAAAAGTATCAAATTCGTGTAAACAACAAAATAAGCTAATCGTTCAGCTGTAACACCCTTCAGGTGCCTAGCTGCCATGCCACCAAGAGGAAGCACGAGGGTTGCCCAAATCTAGACAGGAGCAGCTAAGAGGCAGAGGTCGGGATCCAACCACGAACCATCCGATCAGTAAACTCTCGCTCCAACCAGTGAGCCACAAAACCGTACATTAACCACCCTGTGAACTCTTTCAAAGTGACAGAATTCAAAGAAACGCTGATTATTTAAATAAATCCTGCTTTTGACCGTCATTTCGTTTGATTCGTTCTATTACCCTGTTACCTGTGCCTGACAGAAAGGGGTACCTCTTTCAAGGTAATTGGGTCCTTTCGCGAGAACCTCGTGGATTCTTGTGTAGTTATGCCAGTGAACGTCAAGAACATCATTACTACCGATATCAGCGTGTGCTGAAAAGCGGACGAATTTAATACAACTGGTCTGCTCCCACTGGGGATCATCAACAGTGTGACTCTAACGAATTTCTTGGTGGATTCGAACCCATGTCCTTCGGCTTATTAGATAAATACTACACAATTCACCAACAGTTTGCAATTAGGTGTGATAAAGAGACATTATCTCTCCGTTCAGCTCTTCACGTCACGTGACTCGGTGTTGCTTGGTCCCTCAAAAGGCAAATTTTCAGAAGAACTATTCATGCTTGTCATGAAATTTCATTCTTTCTTTCCGGAACATTACTCAAGTTTTGTAGAAAGATGGTAAGTTTTACCTGGGCTCGTAACCCTTCTAGGCTACAGGCTATTGCATACCGACAGGCACGCGAATGGCATCATCCATACTTCAAACTTCAAGCCCCGCAATGGTGTCGCGCAAATATGAATCGCGAGGGCACTTAGTGCCAAATTTTTCAACCAAACTACGGAGAGAATGGCTCGCACTGAATCGATCAATAACAAAAGTTTCACGAACCGTCACTCGCAAGAATCGATAACACTGTGAGTCCTAAACTGGAAGTCTTCGGTCAGCTTATTCCCCAAGAGTGTTCAGCGAAAGGGAACCCGTCGGAATACTTACATCTGTATCATACAACTGCATTTTCCATACAATATATGCTCGTAAAACCTCCAGCACCAGCGTTTCGCTATATTAACCGAAGATCAAGCAATGAGGAGTATTTGCGTACCGACATGTACGAAAGCCTACAGATTAGTCAAATGTACAGCTGAACAAACTTTCCGGCAGTGCAAATCTAGAAAGAAGATACGTTACGTTCTACCGCGGTGCATACGGCAGCACCAAACTCAGTCAAAGTTGGAGAGGATTCTGTCAACCTCCCAACAAATTGCGTGTGATCTAGAAAAGGCAGAGAGTTTTAAATTGTACCTGTTGCTTTCGATCAGAAACTTGGTAAAAGTCGAGGATCAGAAGACAGCGTCAGATATACGATCGTTTACATACCAATTTGGTTTTGATGGGAGACTCACCTGGAACTCAACTGAATCTCCCGTACCAAACTGGTCGTGGGTTGTCAAGGCGTTTTCAGCAGCCTTATGAGTAGTGGACTACGTATACCATTCATTGTGTTTCAGCCCTGCCGAATGGAATCAGTCAAACAAAGAGTTACTAATCCCCTCTCTACGAGAAACCTTAATGCCAGGCAGTCTGTGGTCGAAGTTATGCTGTTTGTTGCAACAGGAGAGTTTGGACAGTGTTGATGGAGGCATCACTGCTGCCTTCTAACAAGGAAAAGCGAATCGGAAAAAAGTGATTCATGCACTCTGATAGCCCAAGAATGGCCGTGGTACATTTGAAAAACTTCAGCGCGGTACTACTCAGAGAACACCTATTGTGGTCGGAGAAGGTACTTCTTTGTGCCAACCGAACATCACATTGGGACGGATGTGTCACGTGCAGGACACGGACCAAACGAATGCATGCCCTGATTGGTCAGAATGCCAACCAATCCGGTTCGATCATCCTTGAGTGGACGCTTCTCGCGCCCTCACGGAGATTCTGGCACGGCCTTGTGGAACACTCTGTGACTACCCCATAAAGGGCTGTGTAGAGCTACCGCGCCTTTTGGTATACCGTAGTGGGCGGAGTAGGAACCCAAGGGACCGATACAGGGTTGCACGATCGTCCAACAAGCCACAACACTATGTTCGCTTGGTATTTTCTCCTAGGTCAAGCCATGAGGTGAAAAGCCATAGACAGATCACCAGCGATGTAAAAGCGACCCTCTTCGTCATTTTTGGCGGACGCTACTTGAAACCTGGAATTTTAGGACACTTGGAAATATGGATTTAGGGCACAGGCCCAAAAGATGCGCTGACTGTATCCAGAACTAAGTCAAGAACTGCGCGATGGAGATCAAGGACATTCCTGAAACTCAACTTACCGACTCAGGGGAGTTACCGATGAATGACTCCAGTTATACTGTCCGATTCGGTGGGATAGCAACAGATGGACAAAGCGAACAAGGCGATTAATTAACGGTTGTACATCACACGAATAATAGATCAACGAAACTATATAAAACCTGGAATGTACTTGGTTGCTTGGACAAGAATTTACCATAGCTATCAGTAGTTATGCCTGTGCAACATTGCATTCAAGCGAATAGGCCTATTTCCGCGATCGAGTATGCATTTTCGAATGATGGTCCTCCCTGGTTGGATCGTTTTAATGAAACAGATACCACTGGGACACCATGAAGTACGATCAATAAATTCGATCAATAAATATTGGGAATTTCAATAATCAGTTCGTTGTACGTTCGTGTGGGAGGACACTTGACCAACTACAGCAACGTATTGATCACCAACGTGATGACTGGAAGTGAGTGCACCGTTTTACGGCATGTTACAGATGGGGATTCTATTTGAAAACTGGCGAGCTTTTTAGCTGAGAACTACGTATCGATATCCACCTTGTTTCAAGGCAAAACTAATGAATGTCAGGTGATTCAAGTGAAGTGAAGTGAAGTGAAGAGCTCCACTTATAATTGAATGGTTTCAAATGGTATCCGGTAGACGTGATAGAATCCTGTGGATTGAGGGTTCAGGCTTTACAACTACCGATAAAAGCCTAGAACAGGCGTTAAAAAAACAGAGGTATCTCTGGCTGGATGTTGACAGCTTGGAAGCTTCACTCTTTAACACTACTTAGTGGATCACGCTGTGTGATTTGGAATTACACAGCTCACCTGTTCCAACGTACAACGAGGATGTACTTTTCCGATTTACTTGAGCGATTCCATGCGCCACTCAATCGGCTGCAGACTGGGAGAGCACAGGGCGGAACGTCTTGTTTCCAGAATTGTAAAAGTTGGGAGGACCGAGACTGAAGAACAAATTTCTCAACCCGCTACGCTCCAATCATGAAGAGGACATCCTGAAATATTTCAATTAGAATTTCTATGTACTGAAGACCCGCATGTAGAATCCTCTTTGTGTCTGAATGTTTTTCATTCGACCCACTCACTTTGAGCCATGGTCGGTGAATGTTGATCTCATCGGTTTCTAAAGCACTAATTTACCTTCCTTCGCTGAGGTGTAATGCGATGCTGTGTCAGGAAGCTTTTCCCAGCGTTGTTCTAAAATAGAACATAAGGTTGACGGTAACCCGTGGACTATGCCTACCTGACGAGCTTCAAAAAGGGCGAAACCGGTCGTGGGCTCTTGACGGGTTTTCAGCAACCCCATGAGTAGTACATTACAAAAATATACATGTATCGCGATATCTCGAATATCGTAGCGATCAAAACATGAGGCTGCCTGGTGCGGCACATTCAGTTGCCTGAGAACATCACAAACGAGAGATTCAGCTGGGTTCTAGGTGGGTCTCTAGAAAAAACCAAATTTGTTCGCAAATGAGTGTATATTCGCTGATTCGGTGCAATTTGGTTTCAAGTAGAACACAAAGTTGACGGAAACCCGAGGACTGAGCCTACCTGATGAGCCCCAAAAAGGGCGAAACCGGGCGTGGACTGTCGACGGATTTTCAGCAACCTTATGAGTGGTACATTACAAAAAGGGGTATATTGTCTCTGATTTGGCACGATCTATCGTGTGCATTTGACAACTAATCGCTGGACTCCAAAGTCTTCAGAATAGCATTCAAACAGACTGTTCCAATGTATAGGAATAAGTCACACACTGGACACAACACGGCTACTGGCTTTGCTAGTATTGCGACGCCCATCTTCGTTACGAAGAACAAGCATCAGGGAAAATCAGGCGTCATTTCGGCCTTGAAGAGGGTGACTTTATCAGATCTTTACGTTGCACCGGAGGCTTGAGCAGCGTCACACGTACAGCCGACCAACACTCGTCGTCATCTTCAATTTTAAAGGGGCCTTCTACCTTGAGGATATTCTATCTCCCCTAAATACTTTTGCCATAATGTATACCCAACCATCGTTTCCGGCAAGAACACTGTTTTCTTTTACTAGCAAGAGGTACGAGGCTACAATATGCCAGCCTGAAATGAAGATTGTTAGAGGCAAACTAGACGTTGTATGATCTCCGTGTCTTCTTGCCTGGGGCTCAGGGAATGTAGTTGGAAACCTGTAGAACATGGCAAGCAACCGGGATCCAGTTGGCACTCATGGTGTTATTTCTTAGGCCTGCCTAACTAAAGTACGCATGTCATTGTGCGCTGAAACCATATAAGATGACTTTCACAAAGGAAGCCAGGTCATTCTAGCTGATGGCGTCCTAAGTCAACATGATACTCAGATATGTTCATTTTATTGCTATGGAAGATGTAGGCACATTATTATTGGTCAGGTTGCTTGAGAATTCATCGAACTAATTCCCCACCCTGCGTTTTTTCATTGTTTACTGAGGCTTTCTTCCCCCAAGGCTTTACGGCAGTTAAGCGTGAAAACCTATTACTCAAGTATTCCTATCAAGAATGATGATACAAGCATCTGTGACAAGCTTCGGAAATCGCGGGTCCGAGCGCTTAAAACGTTCGCATCATTTGTAAAGAGCCTAATCTCCCAAGAACAACATGAACCACTTGAATTTGCGCAACGCGCGGGCGTAGTCACCCCTGTAGCCTTCGCCCTGTGGGTCACAGGAGTGGTCCTCGAGTTAAGTGCCGATCCAAAACAAGTGGAAGCGGTATCTTTCTGACATGCTTTCATGCTAAGATAAACAATATCGTTCAGTTGTAGCACCCTTTCGGTGCCTTGCTGCCATGCCATCAGAAGGAAGCACAAGGGCTGGGCTACTGCCAAGTTGCCCAAACGTAGACAGGGGAATTCGAGAGGCAGAAGCGAACCACGGATCTTACGCCCAATAAATCCGCGCTCTTCTCACTGAGCCGTCTCGCTCCTGGTCAATAAAATCAGTAGCTATACAATCAATAGAATACTTCAAGGCTGTACATTACCAAACTTAGTGTTCGTGTAAGAACCGCGAGCATCATCTTCTACGTGTTATGAGAACTATCTTGTCAACTTCCTCACCAGTTCCAATCGAACAGCTTAGCATGTGTTAAGTCTAATCCCAAGGAAGTGACAAGTCTTGACAAAGGTCTGTACATTGGATCCTACTGCATGACCGACCCCCATAGTTTGACATGTTCACCAGACTGGCGTCTTGGCAACGCTGGCGCACACTGATCTTAGACGGTGGACCCATTCGTCGAAGACAAGACAATCAAAAGGATCGGGCAAAACTTACAAAGTCTGTGTGAATAGACATCCAAACAGCCAGCTCTCAAACATTTCCTCTCCAGCTTTTTCTTGTTTTGATCTCTCTGCAGCTGCAAATAACCTTTCATAAGAACACTTTCCCGGTGAATTTAAAATACTTTGAGCCGAGTAAAAGTACACGGAGTAATGTGGCATTCCTGTTGAGNGACGTATTGGACCGTCTACTTACTATCAGGCATGAAATGGGCACACAACCAGCTAAACTTCCACATGGTTTTGAAGAACGCAAAACATGCTTGTTCTATTTAAAAAATGCAGTGAGGAAGGCCTCGCACTAATAACAGAGTTCTTTGAGGCACTAACTTTGGAGAGGAGCACTTCGGAAGAAACAAGTACCGAAGAATCTTTTGGTTTGGTGGAGATCGTTTGGACCACTGAGTTGGCCCAACTCTTAGCCGACCATAGCATTCAGTTAAAGAATATTATCGACGAAAGCGTTTCAGCTGGGGTGTTTTGCTAAGTCCTCCTTTAAAACCAAATTAACTTGCAGATGAGTGTATTTCCGGTTAATCTCAAGGAACCGGTAGAAGATGTCTAACAGAAATCTAACACGATGAATCATGGGGGAAACATTGACTTTTGTTGATTTCTGATGTAAGTCGCGTATCTACTAATCACACGAAAAAAACAGGTGATGCACACACTCAGTTCAGGAATAAGCACGTGACGTCCAAAAGCGAAATCCGAACACTATACTACCCACAGTGTTTATGCCACTCCTAGTGGGACACGACGTGGTTGTAATAGTGGTATCGAGGTACCTGATGGGCAAACAAGACGTCGTAGTTACGCTTTCTCACCAAACCCCAGATTGACTGCAATTCGGAAGCCAAACACGACAGGAGAAGTTGCGGGTTAGTGCAACGGCAGTGGACCGCGTTGACTGTCCACAACTGTCGATCGTAGTGAACGCATCTCCATTGTCGCTCATCGACCAGTTAAGGGACTCTGCTTTAGGTTACTTTTTACAATCAGTCAACTCTCTTTGAAGTGCTCTGTCTACTCACAGAATAAGTCAAGCTTTATTCCACACTCTGTGTAATATAAAATGAGTAGCACTCACCTAATCTAAGTCGTTTGAGTGCGAAGTTGCACAATTCCACGAACATTTTGGAATGTAGACCAGTTTTTCTGACTTGGTCGAACACAACACGATGTTCGGTTCTTTGTACGTTTTCTGAAACAGTAGCCAATCAGCTACAAAAAACTCATGGGCTATTGTAACCAACTCTTTCTTTATACCATGTGTACTCACTGCAAAATTGTTGAACACAAGCCAAGAAAATGAATCGACTTCCAAAAAGCAAGAGATGAGAAACATGTGATGAGGTTTCCCGACATACAGATCGGTTGTCGTATCCGCGTTCACCAGATGGTGGGAAGTGTAGGACTAGCAAAACAGATACACGTGATCAAGATCGAATCCATGTGAAAGAGATTCCATTATACACTCTGATTTTTATGTGTATGCAGCAGCGAGGCAGTCAATCCACGACGATTATTTTGCCTGCTATCGGATCACGACTTGCTGTTGTTTGTAAGATGTTACTGAAGTCACCAACGTGACTTCTTCGACAGCCCACGGCCAGTTTCGCCCTTCTTGGAGCCCACCAAGTTGACACAGTCCCCGAGTTTCCACAGATATTGCCAGTGGTGTCATTACCGTATTTCTGGAGATTTGAACCTTCGTTAGTTTTGCATCACTGCTTGAGCTAAGTCAGTCAGAACAAGTGTACACCCTACAGCAGAACAAACCTAGCACAAGGCTTACGAAACCGGAGTGCTAACGTCTCTAGCCCTGCAAAGGGTGCCAAGACCACAACTTAGACACCAGGTATCACCATCACAAGGTCCAAAAAAGCTATTTGTGATCGATGTGAGGTGTAGAACCAGACGCCTGAGAACATCTACTCAGACTTTAACATGAAACCGAAGAAAAAATATCTGGAACACCTCTCAATCTACATAAGGGATGAACTGAATTGGTCACTTGGTATTCGATTATCGATCTGTGCAGAAAGCGTGAGGAGGCCGAACAATAATCCCAGTTCATCCTCTTTGTTTGTCTCTAAACAGAGCATAAATTCGTCGGGTTTTCCACACACACACAAAGCATGATTTGTCTTTTCTTCAACTTTGTAGTGTGATTCAGGAAACCAACCGGAATTCTACACATCATACACACCCGTATGGTAAAGCTTGACCAGTCTGGTTTGTCAAATACACTTTATGTTTGCCGGATAGTAGTTCGCGTGATAGTATCTGTTCCAATTAGTCGCTTGACTGATTGTGAATGTCGCCTTCTCTTTGTCTCGCGCACACACAACGGGACACTCGTACGTCTGTGACAATCTGCGCTCTGAGTGATTTGGATGAGTGTTTTCTGACGACGTGAAAAAAAAACAATCTCGGCACGAGATGAAACGTGTACTAATGAACTAAAAGTACTTGGTAGTCGAGGCCAGCGAGTACGCCTACACACGGCCCTACCAGTTGTTGTATCAAAGTGTCCATCTGAACGACTTCAGCTTCATCGTAAGCAAGTCCAATCTGAGCTTCAAACAATCTGAGCTTCATTCATCCACGTGACACGACGGCACGCACATGTCCCAAAATGTTGCCCTCGCGCACCATATTTTTGTCAGTAACTCATTATGCCTGAAGCATAGCTGTAAAGTCTGGATAGAAGAAAAAACAGGTGACAATCGGTGTTGTCAGATGCAGCCCATCGGTTAACCCATCGGAGTAGAGGAACAGAGGTTCCAGACCTTGGTAATTTGCCTTTAGCTCAGCTGTGGGAAGAAGTGGACTGGTGTTGTAAAATGGTTCAGCTGTAACACCCTTCCGGTGCCTAGATGCCATGCCATTCGAAGGAAGCACGAGGGCTGGGTTACTGCCCAAGCCCAAAACTCTTTAAGTTGTAGGTTAAAGAAAACTGTAGGCCGAATTTGTTGTCCTAAACACAAGATAAACTATTGTTGCCCTTATTTTTGCTCGAGTTTTATCATGGTATTTGGAACGAGAGCCCAGCTACGCAGAGCAAAGTGAAAGGGAGTGAACCGGGTAGATTCAAGTGAGCCAGCATGCTCTGGTTCGATATCATGCTGGTCACGCACCGGTCGGGTGGCAACACAGAGTTAATGCAAGGCAATCTGACAAGCCATCTGCTTAATGAACCGGATGATGGTGATGATTTTTTATTAGTATTATTAATATTATTCGGATGATGATGATGATGATGATGATGATGATGATGATGATGATGATGATGATGATGATGATGATGCAATATCTGAACTTCTCCACAGATTAGTTTGTACTTAATATAGACCGGATGGAACCGGTGTGCATTATGCTTCAGTAACACATTTATTTGGAGCGGGCCATCATAACCGAGAGATTACTTCCACTGAATCTCCTTTCGAAACCGAATTCCCATGAAAATGAATGTATTCGTCCAAACCTGTCTAGCTTGATTTAAAGTAGAACATAATGTCGACAGAAACCCGGAAAGCGCACGCACCACCCGATAAGCCCAAAGAATGCTGAAATCGGTTATGCGTTTTGAGGTGTTTTCAAAGGCCTTATAAGTAGTATGTCACGGTTCTTGTTTTTTCATCACTCAGGGGTGGATACTTTTGCAAGGTGAGTACCAAATGGTCAACTAAGTCTAGTCTGACACAACAGCATATCAACAGTATACAAAAGTATTCAACAGTGTATACCACGAGGGTACGAGCTTTCTCATGCTTACTGACTCACCGGTCTGTTTGCTTGCTTGTTTTGACGAGGTTTTGATGGTCCCATTCTGCAAATGAATTCATCCTGTGCCCACAAAAATAGAAGCCAATCCTGTTGGGAATGGTTAACCGTGTGCGTTTCACAAATCTGTATGGGGATTAGAATCGACAACCATTTTCAACTTTGTAGTTTAACTGAACACAAACGGGGTGAAACATTACTTTCCTCAGTCAAAAGTTTCCAATCACGTGGTCTCGGGTTGATTGACTTATCAGGCGACGTTTTATCAGATAGACGGTCCCTGTGACTTGTAAGGTGTGTTCCGGTGTCAGCGATTCTCATATTTCTTTTACAGTCTAGTGTTTACTCGCTCTTACGCAATGATACAATTTTTCTAGTAATGTATGCCATTCTTGAGTACACTTCGTCAGCAGCCGGAAGTGATTCCTGCCGGAAGGAAAATGCTGACAGTGCTTACTCTTGAGTGTAGTGTTATATCTCTTTGAGTAGAAAATCAGAAGTTTTGAAGGATGATTCTTCCAAAAGGTCATCTTCTTTATAGGACAGAGACAAGGTAGACCGGGGACACACTTCGGATTGAGAGAACTTTCGTTGGCTGATTGAGTTGGCTATGATAAGCCTTGATATAAATGGCGTCCATCCAAGCACGGTAGCAAAGGCGATCACTCTTGGCTTGTTTAGCCTTCCCTTATGAAACCGAAAGTGATGTGAACTACGTTAAACTAGATGTCATTGTTAGGCATAATCTCAAAAAGTTATTGGCTCGTGCCCCCGTGTATGGGGCCATTTGAGCATACTTCATATCTCTTCACCATTACTGGCTTCCAGAGCATCTCGCAAGGCCATATATTCACAAAAGTTCGTAATTTTTTGAACTAAAGTTCACATTTGAAAGCTAATCCCCTTGTAAAAGGTATCAGTAAGACAAACCGAGTTGAATAGTTTGCACAAAGAGGAGATCTTACAAAAATTCGACGGTATGATTACCGATCATTGATTCCTGCAAACACATGGCACAGAATACAACGAGATATAATTTGCTCGACCTTGATGTATTGCCCAGCCATGACTTGCAGACTGGATCCTGTGGCTTAATCAAAGTTTGAATATGCACTACTTGCCTCCTGCATCAGTGAAACCATGATACCTCGCGTATATCTTGTCCGTTTGTTTGAACACTATTCACCAAGACCACGCGAGTACTAATATGCATATGAACTTAGCATGCTTTTTGGGATCTGAACTGTCATCTGACCGAGAACTTTGTACTAGACTATACCGCTGAGGAGTGCTACAGTCTTTTCAAAACAGTAGTTCGTAAGCAACTAAGTAGTTTGATGAAAACGCTTATGTAGATACCTCCTTTTGAAGGGTTCATTATCTAGGAGCAGTTTCCGAAATTCATTCTAATTGGGCAGCAACCTATTTGAAGATACAGTTGTACACTTCTTTGCAGTGTAAGTATTTGTCAACAGGAGACGCAACCGTGTCGAAAGTTGTTTCATTTCTTAGCCCAAAGGATGTTCACAAAGTCAAAATGTCGCCCTTCACACACGCGACACTTCTTACAGCAGCGACAAAAGTTTCAACAACATGGAGTTAAGTAATCAATAATTGTTGACGGCAATACTCTAATTACATCGTCCTGGATTCAGATGAAAAATTTGGAAGGGCTCTTGTACAGGATGCCGGGATTCAACCGGCGGGCAGTTTGTACTTTCTTCAGAAATTCAGCAATTGCTCCCTTTTCACATATTCTATCGCAGTTTTGTATGCATGGGTCTTTAGTGAGAAGCGCGGATGAAACCAGCGAGCGCAGTTTTGTATGCATGGGTCTTTAGTGAGAAGAGCGGATGAAATGGCTGCGTGCCACAACCATTTCTGCCAGGGTCACAAACCGTTGATTTGTCCCGTCTCGCAGTCCCCATCCGGGGGCAAGGCAGTTAGCAACGCGGCTGAACTGACTGGTAAGGGATTTCGTGCCTCACTGTCAAAACGTGGACTGACTACGATGAAACTGAAAAAACCGTTCAGCTGTAGCACCCTTTCCCATGCCCCCCGAAGGAAGCACGAGGGCTGGGATACTTCCAGGTTGCCCAAGCCTAGACAGCGGAAGTCGGGGGGCAATTGGTTGTTGGTGAAATACCAGTCCTGTACGATTGTTCTTTCACACTGGCCAACGTGACTCGTTTTGGTGCGCTGTTGTACATTCGTGCACACTGCTTAATAAGGACGAATATGAAGTCACGTTTGTATGGTGATCGACAGTACTAGATTGGTAATTTCTAGCAGTCTGAGTGTGACAACCCTTTTGTGGCTGCATCCTACAGCTAGATGTGTTCCTGGATGCAATACAACTAGGGACCACACGAAACAAATTCATCCTCCAACCGTTATAACTGCTATCCATAAAAACCGCAGAATGAATTATCTGATTGGGCATTGACGGTCATTGAAGGTTCAAAGAAAAGGAGCTAAAAATGTAAAAGTTTGATTGCGCGAAACAAATGAAATGTAATCTGAGTTGTATTCAATACAATGAAAGTGCGCGTTTTCTTGTGGAAAACCTGAAAACTTTGGTTCCCCCCACCACTTATGGTATGTGTTTGTTATACCTGCTGATTCGCCAGTCTGTTGTATCTGCCTGCTGACCCCGCTCTAGTGCCGGAGAAAACACTCACAGAATGTTATAGAACGACTATATTCCGAACAAGCGAGTGCGAGAGCGGGGGTGCGAGCGAATGCAAAAGTATAACGACCTCAAGCTATTAATTAGAAGGATACTGTCCGAACTTGGTCCAACGCTGACGCATGCGGTCTGGCTTTGGTACGAGGTTGTGACGCACTGCATATTGCGGGGCGTTGTCTGGCCTTGATCAAAGCTGACTCGCGCTGTCTGGGTTTGATACAAGGCTGTGACGTGCTGTATATCGAGGGCAGGTGTCTGTCTGGTCAGCATCTAGCGGAGCTGAGAGTCTCAGCAGATTTCGGGCATTCACTGGTTGCTTTCAGAAATCTGGCCTTCTTGATAGTGTTCATCTTAACACCAGTAAGCGATAAACTTTCAAGTCAGACAGTGTTGAACTTTGTTTCAAAAATAGTGTATAGCTTAGGGCGCATGCAGTTCAAAATTCTAAACTAAAAGTGACCCCCCAAGGAGTGCTTTCTTTTGCAACAGAGGAAGTTATCTGAATAGATGCTTGTGTTCTCCCTTAAAGTATCCTTGAATGTCCAGCCAGCTTCACTCATTTTCCCAGCCTCATGAGCAAGCTCATGACCCCTCGGAACTTTGAAAAAAAGTATGCTGGCTACTAGGCATTTTTATCAGTAGTCCACTTGTACGAGTCCCTTGAAGATGAGCGAGTCCGACCCAAATCACTGATATTTATGTTCTAAAAGCAGCCATCTGTGTTTCATCTTCTTTGTGGGCCTTTTAATAAAAAATACTTTGGTGCTAAGATTGTCGTATTAACATCTATTTGAGCAGCCATCTGTGTTGTAAATGGGGTCGATCGCAGGCACACTTCTCCGTAAACTTTCTCCCACAAGCAGTCCATTTTGCTCGGTTTGTACATTTCCACCGAGTCAGCCTGAATGAAAGTGAAACTGTTTGACATGAGTCTCTCTTCTGTATTTTATTCTTTTGCAATGATATGACCGTAGGACCAAAACCTAGATGCTGTGGAAACAACTGATGAAGATGCTTAGGAGTAGACGGTTTTAATGGTGGATTGAGCTGATTCGCGGATGAATCTCTCATCCGCAGCATCCGTCCTTGTTCTCCAAACAAGAATTCCGATCTTGAAGCACGCATGTGGCCTGAGTCCGTTCACTATTCAGTCACAAGAGCTACTGCAATCGTTGTGAACAAGGTTTGCCCAACCATATCCAATTTTTCGAAAATTAGTTCTGTAGCGGGTAGGAATCATTTTATTTCTTGGAACGCGAAATGGTATATATATATACATA
>NW_008751796.1:856381-917136 GCF_000715545.1 Opisthorchis viverrini
ACGGAGAACAACACTCATCTCGGTAGACGGTGTTTCGACATGCGTAGCAAATGACCGAGCCATCGCAGTCGATGATACTGGATGTTTTCCCGGATTGAGGTGCCTGCAGCACAACCGAATACTCGTTTTCTAATCGCCTCGTTACTGACGCCATCCACAACCAGCCACGCTTCTGAGGCATCGGTGGTCGAAAACCTGAAGACGCCTCACATCATCTACCCGAAGAGGCCGTGTCTCGCACCCATACAACAATACGGCCCTTACTGTAGCCTGGTACACATGACCCTTAAGATCCAGTGAGATGCCTTTTTGATGCCACAAGTGACGCAAATTACCAAACGTTATTCGAGCCTTTGAGATTCTTGCACTAACTTCATCAGACACGCTTCCGTCAGAGCCAATACAACTACCGAGGTGTGTAAATTTCCCACAATCTCCAGTGATTCTCCTTGAATTGTAAGGGATGTGTTCGCAGATGGCGCGTTCTGGAGCATGACCTCGCACGTTGGAGGCGCAAGGCGCATGCCAAAAGGTGGTATGATGGCGGTCAATTTATTCAACAAAGTTTTTGTTTCCCTTTGGTCTTCAAAGATGAGGCCGAAGACATCTGCTCACCAGTTACTCTTACCAGCACAGAATTATGTGAATATAAGGATCGAATCATGTTTACAAACTTCTGGGGCATGTCCTGTGTAGTTAACAGTCTAGTTAACAGCGCTGATCGATCAACAGAATCGAACGCACCCTTGAAGTCAAGGAATACCAGGATTGTGGGTCTTCTGTACATGTGGCGTCGCTCTAACACCCGACGAATTGTGAAGATGTGGTCAACGCAGCACCTACGCGGTCGAAATCCCGCTTGATCCACATGAGTCAAGGCTTCGCGTGCCACCGTGAAGCGACGAAGAACCAGTGACGCCAGAAGCCTAGTCACAACATGCGTCAAACTAGGACCTCTGTGTTTATCACATTCACTGCGAGTACCACTTTAGAAAATGGATACCACTATCGATTCATCCCAGTTGTCTGGGACAGATAGGCCCAAATAGGCTGGACAGGCACTGGCTGAGGAATCCAACGTCATCCTTGAAAGGAGCAGGCGGAAGGTCGTCAGGACCAGCAGCACGATAACGCTTGGGTAGAGAAATGCATTCGGATACTTCGGAGACTGAAGGCGGCTCCATATTTACGGTCCACCTTTCTGTTGAAGGCCGGGTTTCTGGATTGGGGTTAGCAGGTGGCCAGCTGAATTGCTATTCGAAGTACTGTGCCCAGCGGTCCAAACGTTCTGCTTTGCCGCATATCAGGGAGCCATTTTGGTCCCTGATTGTTTCACTGACAAGAGGTTTCCCAGGACCAGTCGAACGAATCAAGTGGAACAGCATGCATTTTCCATTTCTTCGGTCTTTCGGGTCCACCAAGCTTCTTGTTCTGCATGGACACTCAGTTTCACCTGGCGTCAAGTACCAGTTTTAAGATTTGATAAAAGTGTCTAAGTACTATGGCTGGTGGAATAGAAAATGCATACTCAGGTGTCTGCGATGTTTTTGAGGCGCTCGTTATAGTATTCGTTTCTACGCTTCATGGTGCGTGTATGCTAAATGCCAAAACCACTGGGGTTCGAGGTAAAGCGTACAGAATGAATTTTGACGGTGATAATGACTTTGCTATCATTTGTAATGTACTACTCATAAGGTGGCTGAAAATCCATCAACAGCCCACGACCGGTTTCGCCCTTCTTGGGGCTCATCAGGTAGGCGCAGTCCCCGAGTTTCTGTCAACCCTATGTTGTACTTCCTTCCTCCCGAACGGAAGAAGAAATCATTTCTGATTCCGTAGATGACTGGAGAACTTCCCTGGCTTTATCAGTAGACTTACTACCCACAAATTGATACCGACCACCTGTGAATAAATCAACTGATGGAGAAGGTTTTGGAAGACTAACCTCTCTGGAGAGCACCAAGGCTGTATAGAACGAGCTTTGAAACTTCGGGACCTCATCAACAGGGACGACTTTGATGTTGTGTCCGGTTTAATAAAACTTTCCACTTCCACGAACTTCCGTATTAGCAGATAATACATCTGTCTTCTCGGATACTGCGTCTACTTGATGAGACTCAACAAGGGTGAAATTGTTAGTGGACTGTTGAAGGGTTTTCAGCAACCTTGAGAGTAACGTGTTGCGTCTAGACAGCAATCTGTACGAGACGGCCGTCAGCTGCTGGTAAATCCAAGTGGCCACAGCTCCATGAACGTTTGTATTTCTACTTAATATCACCTAAATAGTTGTAATCAATATAGAGTACGTGGTCAACGATTCCGCATTTGGCAAACTGTTCGGGATCTCAGCCTTCTGATTCGAGACCATGGCACATGAGTTAACACTAAGGAAGAGCTTGGGGTTGACGGTCGCGGTTTACGAATGTTGGTTGTTTCGCCTCTTTCTAATCGATGGATTATATTTCCAGAATGAGCGTTTCCTCGGATATTTATCCGCGGTATCCAGCTCTGATGCCACTGAATGAATGAGCGTTTCCTCGGATATTTATCCGCGGTAACCAGCTCTGATGCAATCTGCTCACGACGAGAGTTAGAAGCGCTCGGCATGGTCATGGTTGCCAGACGACCTTATGTCGTGAAAACTGTGGCCAATCGGAGAGTTTCGTGCATATTTTGCAGTCCTGCTGGATCGCACATGACGCCAGATGTGCTCGTCATAATCGGGTTGCAAGGAAATTCACAAAATGTCTCCATCGACTGGGAAACACGGCTTCGAGCAGTTGAGAACACCTACTTCGACGTCCTTCATCAAACCTGACCTAATCGCTGTTCGAGATCGCCGAGCAACTGTAATAGACGTCAGCATAGTCTCGGATGGGCGCAGAGTGATTATGTGGAGTGAAAAGAAACATAAGTATGGTGCTGATGAACATTCCCTCGCCATAATCTCAGCTCTACGTGCAATTGGTTGTGATGTCGACCTTTTGGCCCACCAACCGATGATCATCTCTTATCGAGGGATCTGCTTTCCTCAATCCGCCAAGGGTGGGACTGGGGCTTCCTAAGGTCGCAGTCAGTGACTTGTGTTTGCTTGCCATTGTGGGCTTTCTGCGTACTTATGACACTTTTATGCGTGGCACATGGCGTTGAATGTGCATTTTTGCCATTTAATCTCACACCAGACCCAGTATGACGGACACTTTGTGCCTGATGTACAAGTCTTGACTGTGCTAGCGCCTACCGCGCCTTGAAGAGCATTCAACATTGTTTGTCCTTTCTTCGGTTGTTTGTCTTTAGACGCGTGTTTCCATATCAAAATGTTTACATGCTTTTGAATTCATCTCATCTGACTGGAACCGCTGATGTCATGAATTCGAATGAGACGTTTCTCTCTTTTATCTCACATTCGTCGAATTCGTAGCTTGCATTCACTTCTTATGTTTGTGACCATGCTCTTCAAAAATAAATGACAATAGCAGTATTAATTAGACGGTCTGGAAAGCAAACTACACTAAATTACTGACCTAGCTGTGGTTTTTATCATTTCATTCTGTGTGTCAAAAGAATATTCGAAAATTAACTTTACTCTCAGTGATAGACACGGCAATATTAACACCTTGGAAGTGTTGCACATGAAGAAAAAACAAGAAAACTTGGATGAAAATCAGAAGCATAGAAGAATGCGAGATTCCGCCAGGGTTAACTCCCATATTTCAGCTCCCAAAACCAAAGGTAACTAGATCGTCTTCTCTACATGCATCCGAAAACCCTGATGAAGTTGCAGTGGCGATGAAGCCGGCGACTCAAGGCAAGACAACGAAAGTGGCTGCACTTGATGACCGCGGGCAAACAAGCTCAGACAAGTTTAAAGCCAGTACACGCACAAATATCTTCGTCATTCAGGGGTTTTCGGAATGTACTTTAGAAAAGTTGTACGAGACCACCATGCTCACTCATGCGTCGCACGAGACGATCATTTAGTAGACACGGTGGAAAAAAATTGACGACAGGACCAAGAGAGTTTCGGTAAAACATGTAGTACCGCGTTGCTACACAGTATGACTACTTAGGGATGTGATATACAAGTAGTATAAACGACGATACACTCCTGGAGAAGGACACCAACCACCGATCTCCAGCCTGGTGGACGGGTGTTTAGCCGACTTAGCTACCGAAGACTCTGCTTGTAGACCTGTGTATCATACCTGAGCTGGCATACATCTACCTAATAAGTTCACAGTTGTCATCGGTGAACTACTCACGTGAGAGACAGAGTAGGGCAAATGTCGATATCATCCAGATAGATTGAAAAAGCGTCTTGTATAACTCGTCATCAGTAGCTCGTTTCATAAAACACGCCTCCCGTGAGTAAAAAATCAACATCTCTGTTCCGTCCTGTAACGTGTATTTTCACTCTTGCTAAATGTACTTGGAGTTTTCATTCTAAGATCCACTTTTTAACAGGGTGCTGATTGTCTGGAACGAAACTATCCCGTGCATTGAAGGTAAACGTTGTGGATATTCTCGTTCTTTTTTGTGGAGATTTCGTCCTGTAAGTGAAGCCAATCTATGCTGAAAAGCCGAGAAGCACCGTACAGCTGTTTCATCCTTATTGGGTATCATCAGCAGTGCGTATCTCACGATAATCCGAAGAGTCTCGAACCCGCGGCCACGAGTGGCTGAACGGTTAAGTCTTCAAACTACTAGCCGGGTGGTCGCGGGTTCGAGACTCTTCGGATTATCGTGAGATACGCACTGCTGATGATACCCAATAAGGATGAAACAGCTGTACGGTGCTTCTCGGCTTTTCAGCATAGATTGGCTTCACTTACAGGACGAAATCTCCCCGAAAATCCCAAATCTCCTCACACTGCCAACAATGTTCCCGTTTGTCTAGCTGTGACCGGAAAAACGGGTTGAGTGAACGTGCCAAACATCCGCCAGCTGCCCAAACTTCCTCTGGAGCGGATGGGGGTGAACATCACCATTCCTCACAAGCAGTTGTTTGTCTGATACATCAAACTTTGAAATCTGAGCATGACCAAATCAGATGCGTTTATGTTTCGTCTTTGATTCACTCAACATAGCTTTGTGAGACCGACGCACATGGACCGCATACAGTCACTCTGACATATTTTTATTTTACTGAACGTCAGCAGGTTGGCGGAAAAATACTGTTTCTTGCAAATATGGTGTGCCTCTGCGATCCATCCTGTCGCCTTCGTTGTCTCCGTGTTTGCCGCCGACGCCTTAATCTCATTGAACTAAATTATCAATCAATCAGAATTTGAATAGGCAGACGATATGCCTGTTGGCAGGCAGATATCCATGCAAACCGCTCCTGGGCAGAAAGTGCAAATGCAAAAAAAAGTCAAATGCGTCCGGATGGCGTGGCCAGTATCTGACCGATTTACAGCCGCTGCTGTCCTCTGTGGACGTAAGGCCGTCTGCTAAAACCAAAAGATAACTCCAATGAGTCTATCTTCTGCTCTGATCTGTCAGGTTCACTGAGGAGGTGTATTTTTAAAAATACTCAGCGACTGTGATTTTCATCGACACACTCTATTTCGCACAATTAAATCTTTCGTTTTTTCCCCTGCTCCATCCATAATGCTGCGTTGTTTACGTGCCGTATTTTGTGGATTTTTGGAAGTAGACTTCGTGTTTAGACATAATACACTACTCATAAGTTTGTTGAAAATTCTTGGACAGCCCACGACTGCTTCCGCCGTTCTAGGGGCTCATCAGGTGCAGTCCCCAAATTTCCCGTCAATCTTACGTTTTACATGAAACCAAATTGTAAAAAAATTAGCGAAATACACTAATTTCTAATCAAGTATGGCTTAATGAGAGACTCACGCGGAACCCAGCTGGATCGCTCGTTTATATGATGTTTTAAGCAACTGAATGTGCTGCACCAGGCCGCTTCATGTTCGTCGGACGTCGTTTTAAAGTGCTGACTCATCTCCTCCGGTATCGCCTAATGTTCTGGTCACACTCATCACATCGCTGATCATCATCATCATCCTCAGCGAAATTCGCTCGTCCTTGAAGCGATCCAAGGCGATTCTTACAAAGGTCCAATTAGAGAGCACTGGAGTTGTCCTGTCGAAGAACATTTCACAAGGGGTTGTAAGGTATCCCATAGAGAATAAATTATTCTGTGAAAGTGCACAATCTGCAGATTGCGTACGATTTGGGTTCAATTAGAAACCGTGATTGACGGAAGCCTGGGGAATGGGCCAACCTGATGAGCTGCAAGAGGGACGAAACCGGTCATGTGATGTGAGGACTGTTCACCAACATTACGATTAGTGTTCTAACGTGCTCCATATGGTTCGTCTCAAGAACTTTTCAAGTCTAGAAGGTGTAAAACCTTGGAGAATTTATCCCTATGGACCAATTTGGTTTGAATTCATTATTGACTTATGAGTAGTACAAAATTCTGTCTTTTCCACATACTTGTAATTATCGATAAGGCATTTCCGAAAAAAAATGACAGGAACGAAGAATTGACGAAAAAAACTTCTGTCTTAGCGTGTAGGATATTAATAGACCGCACGCATATTAGGCGCCAGTTGACATTTGTTGACACATGTCTGTGGACATATCGTTTTGATTAGGGCTCCGTTCAAACGTCATTTCATTGATCCACCGTACTACTTGTCATGTACGGGCGTTGCCTTCCGGGGTTGCTGACAACCACGTCACCAGCATGCGACTACCCTGGCTTCGTTTGGGCCAAACGGCCTTGAACGCTGGCTAGATTAGTTTGTCTCAAGCACGGATTTTCATTCAACTTGTACGATAGTAGTGTATGCTTACTACCATGTAACAGACTAAAAGCAACCAACCACAGCATGCAGCTCGGTGGCATCTCGAGTTTGGCCTAAACATAACTAACTGATTTTGGAACTTTTATTGGCCTGCTGCGAGTATACAACAACAGAACTGTTAAATTCGAACGAGTGGGTGCCGATTTCCACCACCTCGGAAACAGCTTATCCCCAAAATTGAAAACCGATACCGGACCTAGTGCTGAGACGGCTTTGGTGAGCGCCCTACTTGGTTGCTTAAAAAAGGCGGTTGAAGAAACCGCAATATACAGGTGCAAGACATAGTTGCAGAGTACATCGATATATGACAACGAATCTAAGGCATTCTATGGATGGGAGGTTTGATAAATTTCATTGAAAATGCTTGCCGAACATCCACTGGCGGATCATACCTTTGAAGTGAAATTCTCTGAGAAACCAAATTAAACAAGAAACTTCGCCAACCAGATCAGATGAGACAAACAGCAAATTGCTATTGATCTTCCCTGGTCCAAAATGAAGCTTGAGAGCTGGAACGATCGGCTCTAGTTTCAGACCTTGACGCTGTCAGATTCCTGAAGGAAACCTCTGGAGGAATGCAATGTTTGCAAAGTTAATGAGCATCGCAGTGCAGCGTCATTTAATTCTCGAAATCAAATGGAATTTCATTTGCACCGACCCCAAGTAAACCACAGGTAACCAGACTTATAAGGCTCTCTGTGCACATGCGCGGACAGAATCTAAGCATGCTTGTCAGGGAATCAGCAGGGAGGTAAGTTTGATTCCATTTCTGCACGACCCTATCGATGCACAATGTGCTGGAAGGCCTCGGACTATCGATCAATCGCCCGGTTATCCACCCATATCTCAAGGTCACTCTCAGTGAAGTATGACCACGGTGATTGGTGGATTGTCATAGTGCCTTATTGTTCAAATAACTTCTGGTCGGACCCAATCTTATGTAGCCATGCTAAATCGGATTGCCGATCCACAAAAGGATTCAGGATGTTTGCCCACTCTTCCTACTCCCTTTGATGCACAAGGCTAACATCCGTCCCGAGAGACCCATACTTTCAAATACTGCTGGCCTGCATATGCCAAAAAGGACACAGCAATGTGAGGACTAACACTAGCTTTTCAGGTTCAAAGGTTTCGTCTCACAGCGCGAACGATCTCGAGTTGTTGACTACACCTCATGCAGTTCCTTTGACCAAGCTTATTTGAATGGGACGGGCAAATAACTCTCCGTTCGAACGGAGAGTGACAAACACGTCGTTGACCACACTAATAACAAACAGAGGCGGTTACTTCTTGGTGGTACCTTAACACTCTGTCTACTGGAAGATTTAGCCCTCGATTCATATTAAGGTACGTTACCGACTGCAAAATAGTTTCTGAGCCAGAAACAATAAAGTAATGGGCCAATCTGCACTGGGACGAGTAAGCACAATTAATTAGTTAGTTAATTCACTTGAATTTGATTGTTTCTGCCTGTTGAAAAATCACACCTTGTTTCTAAGTTAATTTCTCCCTCAAATGGTAGGAACGTGGATACAAGTGAAGTGTTTCTTCCAGTCGAGGTCACCTACCACTTAGTCATAGTGGTACTGGACGATTAGCTGAGTTTCAAAGATGGAGCGAACTCCCACTGGATCCACGCTTAAACAGCTTTGGAGTACAAAAGTCAAACTTGTGTTGCGATCATTTTCTGCTTATATTCCGGAAGTGGTCAGATTTGTACAAGGTCTTGATGGAGTACGTACCCCAGTACACTAACTATTGTTGATATTACCGTGTCACACAGGTTAGATGATGTCAGACTAACTTGTCTTGCTCACTAACGTTCAGTGTCGCCTCGTTTCCCGGTGTAACTGTTTCAGTTTGCTAGCAACCATCGGCAAAAGACAGGATAACGAAGATGGGGTTGGAGTGACAGAGAGTGAACTTGGACAGTGGGGTTACCCAAGGTAGGCCAGTGAGTGCAAGCACTCTGGCGATCACAAAATGTGTCTCCAACAATCTCCAGCACGAGACACGGAAGGAAATTTCTGGAAGCATGATACTCCACGGCAGATTCGATCAACCGGTGCATCGAACTGGATCCAATTTACACAGCCCTATGTGCAAAAGGCTATCACCGCAACCGGAACACCGAATATTGGATCCACAAACAAAGAAACAAGAAACTCCTTTGGGGCAAATCAATAAAGGTCACAAGCCGGGAGGACTGATTGACAATCTATCCATGGCTTTCAAACTCATCATTTGTGCTTTATCCCAAGTTCTTTTTGAAATTCAACTTGCACACGAAATGCATTCATTTTGCACGCGAATCTGTTTTTGAGGAGAGACTCAACTAGATCCCAGCCGATCCTTTCAGTTCCTATACTGCATGGGCATCGGCGAATGGGGACACAAGACGACGGAGTAACCAATGGAACCACCCTACCGAACAACTAATCGCGATCAAACGTCATCCCCTGCCACCAGCACGTATATTAACACTACTCAACGCACAATTACTAACCCACCGCTACGCACTACTACGCTACCCAATGACGCACTGATGATATCACCTCATGAAACGTTTGCAATCAAATTGCCCAGCTCAGCGAACAAACCAACGACAACGGGACTAGGTTGACAACGATATTTTCCAATCTTTATACGTTGTGCGACTACGGCGCTAGTGACTTTTTCGGCTGCGAGCCACCGCTCATTCATTACCGGCGTTGTTTTCGTTAGTATCTCTATTAACTTAATCTAGTCAGACTTCCATGAAATTATCACTAAGCACGTGACCAGTTACCTTGCACTATTCCTCTGGTACCGGGCGGAGACAATCATGGTTGCAAACCGACAGTATCTATGCATTCAATCGAGTCATTTTGCTGAACACATGGAACAGACCATCAGAATCCACGTTTGTGATCGACATTTTTGACGCCGGTGACGTAACAAAACCTAGACAGTGACACAAATGCGGAATGGTCTGGCTTATTCTACCGAATTGTGTGCACGTATTCCTTTCTTTGTCTGACCACGATTAGCTCTGCCTTGAGCTGATTCACTGTAAACGACCAGTAACGCAGAATTCACATCTACGGGGTGTCTCATAATAGACGCAAAAAATAGTACCCATGTCAAAACTTTAACAGCAATTCAAAAAATTTTAATTTTTCAAGCGGTGCATCATGGAGATTTACTGTAAACAAACTGGCATTACGATTTTGAAAAAACCCACTTTTTTCTTCTATAACAAGTTGGAGGCGGTATGAGATGTGAGACAGCATGCTTAACTTCTTCAAGCGTCACCCGTGCACACTCCTCTTCAATTCTTGCTCTTAACTCCAGCAAATTCTTCGGTTTATTTTTATGATATACGCGAGCCTTGATACGGGTAGAGATGAAGGTGGCGTCTCATAATACGATGCACGCTGGCGCGGGAAACGGCGGTCAACTGAGACACCTGAATTATTGACGAAGATGGCATGGTGCTCTGGGACTGAAGTTATTTGACGGTATTCTGTACACTGGGCGCTCTTTCATCACTCAAAGACTTTCTCCCTTTGCCAGGAAAATCCAGTACAGATCCAGGGGACTCAACTTTCGCAACCAAGCGTGTAATGGTCGACACGGTGAAAGGATCTTTGATGAGGCCATGTTTGGTTTTGTAACCCCAAAGGGCAGCGGTGACGCTCTCACCAAGGGAATAATTGAGTTTCACAATTAAAATGCACGTACTGGCACTCATCGTAAACAAAAAAATGTCAACACTTGGACACAAAACCTCCCTTATGTAGCTACTGAAAATACTGAACGTCATTGTTTTCCTTTAATTGGTTACGTTTATTTACCCAATCAAATTTTGCGTCTATTATGAGACACTCTGTATCTGGTGTTTGTTCCAATGAACACTGCTCATTTTGGAGTTGTAAAAAGACACGTTTTCTTTCTATACTCAGCTTCGGTGGTCTTCTTGGTCCGTTGGTCACGTTTTCCTCAATAAATCTTTCCCGATTTCGTTCACAGCAAAACGGAACGGTGATCTCACAGAAACTTATTGAGAGGAACGCAAATTTATGAGGGGAGCTATTCATACTCCCATACATAAATAACACACTGAAGGTACACTCATTTGCAAACTAATTTGATTTTTCGGGAGAATCACCTGGGACCCAGCTGAACCTCTCGTTTGTGATGTTACCAGGCAATTGAATGCTGTCGGAAACCCGGGGACTGCGCCTACCTGATGAGCCCCAAAAAGGGTGAAACCGGTCGTGGGTTGTCGACGGATTTTCAGCAACCTTATGAGTTGTATATTACAAATATAAACACACTAAAGGGTTTTATGAAACGCGACGCGACGGCCAACTACAAACCTACGAACAACATGCGAAGGGAGCCACCAAAAAGTAAAGTTGACTTTTATGCTAGACACCAACGTCACATACGAGATTTAAAGCAAGGATTTTGACGAACGCTGTATGAATAAAGATAAGGTAGCTTTGCATCAGAGGTAATGAACACAAACTGGTTCAGCGAGCAATACCCCCCCCATCGACCCCTACAAAGACCAGAAAAGATTAGGGTTTGACTGGAACGGCATTTGCATAAGTTCTGAAGCAAGAACGAACAAATTGAATTTTTGAAAGCGCGGTGCTCCATCAACAAACTTACTGGGTTTGGTCCACTTCACCAACCACTAAAGACAAGACAACGGGAGAACTAGAGAGCTCACAAGTGTCCAGGAACCAGACTGAAAAGCTCGTAGAATGTAAGGGGAAACCCGAGTCAGACGGACAAATCAAGTTGATTGAGAGATGCGTCTAGTCACTGAAGTGCAGAACCAAAGTGAGGGCATTTAGTCAACCGGCCAGATACGGGGATGCCAAAGCTTAGAATGTAGAAAACAGAGCAGCGCAACGAAGCAACCAAACGAAAGAAAATATGGTGAAAACGTAGCGGTACCGTTTGACTGCATAAATGGTCGAATTTGACTTCCGCAGCCAACCGCTCTTCAGTAGATTCAGGACAACAGCTCAAGTTGGCAAAACCTCAAGTGTGTTGGTAGCGGGCGCGGAGCTAGAGGGACGTATTTCTCGAGATCAATTAGAAAACGAAACTACAGTGCAGATTCTTGATTCATAGGTAGTTTTAGCACCACAGATTCTCTAATTTTCATCAGACTCCCTTCGTAGATGATTATCTACACCGTCCAGAATTTCTAACGGACTCTTGACTAGGTGGTTGATTTAGTGCATGCCTGATCAACCTGATTATGCGTGCGCTTACGTCAGTTGGTCAAATACCACTTTGTCGTATAGCCATTTAGATTGGTTTAGAATACTGAAGACGATAAACAGAGCCTCTAAGGAAGTCGATACTTACATTCTTTAGAGCATAAATGGTAGGGGATCCCCTTCATAACCGACAGTTCTTGACGAACTCAAAACGTCTCATAGGATCATGCATGGTGTGTAGGTGAACCAACGTATTCGGTACTTTTTCTCCGGCTAGGACAGTTACATCTGGGCTAAACGCTCCCCAGGCAGCCCTCTAAAGCAAATTCCTCTGAATTTGAAATTCATAAAAAGAATTTTTTCAGACCGAACCGACCCTTTTTTCCCTAACTGAACTGCAGTGTGCTTCATTACTACTTCCGGTGGATAACCAACGGAACCGATATAACCTGCAGGTATTTAAGTCGATGGTGATTTCCTCCAAAAAAATTCCCCTCGCTGTTTTATATCGAAACAAAACTGAAGAAGGGGGTTGGTTCCGCCGGACTGAAATTCGAAGTGTTTAATCGTCTCAGCAAGACATTTCGATAGTCGGGAAGACAACCGTCAATCGTTTTGTGTCAAAACAGCAACTTGGTGTCTGAATGGACGTTGTTGATTGACTGAACTAGATCGATCGTTGATTCAGTGGTCACTAAATACACGTTCCGAGATTTAATTTGTCTTCCACTATCATTTCAGCGCTGGCCGATGATATATCTGCAAAGACAGGACCAACGGGAATGATGATGACACTCAGTAGGCTTGTAATTGTGACATTCTATTTGGAAAAACGAGTAGCCTCTTCATTCCGGTTGCTGCTGCATTTGTGTTACACCCATTCGTAACGCAGAAAAATGCATTGTGCGTCCAATGCGCGGCATTTCTAGCCAAACAAGCTGCAACTCGTTGAACATGTGCGCCCGGCCTAAATCTCTCTTCCGCCGACCATCAAGTACCTTCCTGCTACTAACTGCTTCCGGCTGGCCTGTTAATACTTAATGAAGGGCTAGTGAGATCGCCACCTAGTCTGGTTCTTGCTCACTGAATGTGGCAGTCCAGCGCTCCTTGGTCTCGAAGTGTCGGCAATATCCACTTTCTACTGAGGTCTGTAACTGTGTGTGAAACACATCTCCAATATTCTGACTGTTTAGAGGATAGACAATACCACAAAGAAGCACCTGGCCCAACCTGAAGGTTTTATTTCCCCAGGTGTTCACGCGCGGACCACGGAGTCCACGAGGTAGCTGAGAGTGCGCATCACCTAGCACAAGATACATTGATGTTTTGGCCTCAAATGGCATCTCACTATTGAAAAACTAGAGGTAGATTCATTCACTCCTCTAGCGCAGATCCACCTAGTCCGTTTGACCAGGGTCAACCAATTCACTTCGAAGCGTGCAGAGGAGTACTGTGTAAAACCTCTGACGATTCGTGTGCAGTCGGAGTGCGTCAACGGAAACAATGGCCTGTCTGTCAGGAGTAGTCAATAACCATACCGTCCGTGAAATGACGGCCTTAGCAGTTCCCTCGAATTCTTTATTTTTCGCTTCTCATGGTTCCGATTACTGCACTGCGGAACATCAATTGCAGATGCCAAAATGTCGAGAAGTAAAACTAGGCAAATCGATTACAGTGTGACTAAATTGGAGATAATTTTCGAGAAATACACTCATCTGCAAATAAATTTGGTTTTCACGGGAGACTCAATTGAATCTCTCGTCTGTGATGTTCTCCAGCTGAATGTGCTGCACACAGGCCGCCTCATGATTCAGTTGGCACGATATTCGAGATATCGAAGTATATTTTCATAAAGGACACTACTCACAAGGTTGCTGTCAAAGAGTTTTCAGCAACCTTGTGAGTAGTTTCCTTTATGGAGATAATTTTGTTTACTAGGATCATACTTTTCTGATCATCCTGAATCTCTCAAGTTGACTGCACTATTGCAAGCTGATGACTCAGTTCCGACTCCTGTAATGTTCGTAAATGGTAACGACCCCTCTCCCGGTTTGGAAGAATTCCAACGCATCGCTCTTTCAAGCATAGCTCAGTAATACCTCAGGTGGGTTTCAGAACAAAAACGGTCGTGGACAAAGTCACTTAAACCGTCCTAGGATTTCACTAATGGTAACTATTTCGGGCAAGTCACTTAACCGCCAAGCGCTGGCGACAACAGGTCTGTGACGTACTTTTCAGGACCCGGTGGAAGTGCGATCTGAGACTCTCAGGTTCCATATGGATCTTCAACATATCTCTGAAGTAGTTGACCTACGTTAATCACCATTCCAACGACAAATTGTCCATGACTGTACAGCTTCGAATAAAGATGGAAAATACTTTCGAGTTTGCCAACGGTGCTATCCAAGTGGCATTTGGCAAGATGCTGTTGACTTCTAGGTGTCAGAAGCAACCGTTCTGCGAGTACATCAACTGGTATTGGTTGTTCTCTGTGCAGTTATCGTTTCAGAGATCCACCGACTGTTTAACAAACCTCTCTGAAAGGGAATCGATTCGGTTTTGGTGGGCCGCGCAGTTCTTGATTACGTGGAACCGATTTTAAAATAAGACTATTCACACCTATCACGATTCCATATTCATTCCCAACCGTTTCCGTGGATGTTTGTTGGTTACAGTCACAGAGTCAATGACGAAATCGCCGGAGATGCTACTCTGCAACCCTAGTTAAATAGTCCGTCTGATTTAGTTCCGGTTTAGGAGCTGGACACTGCGGAGATTCTGTGTGAACTACAAAACTACCCTGGAAATCACTCAGTTCTTTGTTTGTGGCCACCGAAATGAGCGAACTGTTCTGGCTGGATTGCGCCAAAATCAAATTGGTTCGCTGCTTCCGGTACTTTCCTGTCGCATTTTTTACATTCCACACTGCCGCCCACTGCAGCTGAAGCTGTGACTACACTTTGAATACGTAAAATTCTGCTGCTAGAGATAGGCATACTGCGACTATGCTCCTGTAGGGTATATGGATTTTTTCTTACTGCAGCTCCCCCGAGGAAGCATAAAAGTGGAGGAGCTACTCCACAATTCCCGAAATGGCTAACAGTCCCGAGGGGCTACATTTCGATGACAATGGATTCGTCAATGGTCGACAAAAATCAACCGAATGAAATTCTGACGTCACCAGCAAAGGTTGCACTTCATGATGAATGATGTTACGTGATGCCGGTCTAGACGTATTTGTTCAAATTCTTTGCTCAATGATTAGTCGGATCGGTGGACTGATTTCTGGTTTTGGTTCTGGGACGAAGGGGGCGGGGCAAGTGAAGGGGCATTTCGGCACGGTCACCGGATGGTATCAATGACAAGCCATAACGTACGACAATGGTATTTCCGAAGCTCAATAAGCAAATTGTTGACTGGTCTGTTGATGGAAAACTTGAATCGTTGCAACGCTAATTCCCTTCATTACCTCAACAGCTCAACTTATAACACTGGCACAATGCACGCCACTTGCAGAGTTGTGAAGTTTCTAAAGGAACGTATTTCGCCAAGAGCAGTTTTACTCTACCCCAGGATTGTCCTTGTACAAAGGGCAATGTGGCGTGACACACACCGCCGAAGACGGAAGCGAAGTGACCGACTGACGGCAGTTTTCTATTTCATTCGGCTTGTGAAATCCGTACCATCAACGATACTACCAGTCGGTATGCCAAAGTGCATTGGGATGTGCCCCTAACACGCCAGGGTTGCTCGTTTGTCGGACAAACAGGGTAACGGGGCATGACTGAATTCAGTGCTTGGTTTTGAAAACAATAACATTGAGGTCGATATGCGCTGTAAGAAGCACGCTGTTCTGTTCCCCCATTTAGCTTACAAATGCTTTCTCAAAACACCAACTATGATGTTCTTCCTTGCTGCGAACGTCAGAGACCGTAATGACCTCTAACACGCGTCTAATCAGCAGTTGACCGACGGTCAGCCCATGAAGTGCAACAATCGTGGGAAGTGAGAACAAACACACAATGAATAGAATGCGCCATCTTCGTTCCGAATAGACCGAAAAAATTAAAATTAACATATGCCTGGACAAAAGTGTGTGTGTGTGCGAGGAGGGGTAAAAACCATTTTGATCAAGATAGTGAGGAGAAGTAGGTAAATATATACACAGTGATGATGCATGATGTGCTGTCGTAGCATTGGCGATATTAGCAATCCTACAAGTAGTGTCAAATCTCTGTCAACACTAGCAGTAATAGCAATGGCGTAGACACAAGTCAATTCATTTCAAAACGATTTCAGAGAGCGGCGGTGGGATGGATCATCAATCGAAGCGGATTGGTGGCTCTGGATAGAACACGTGACGGTGCACCAAATCATGTGACGAAACTACCAGGAGAGCCACAGATGTGATGGGGATAATGCTGGTACATTGTATAGGCGTGGTAATGTGAAAGGCGAGCAAGGTACACGTACACACGGAAGCATTGAAAATTTTTTTAGGAAAGGCAAGCAAAATATGAGAAGGGTAGGCTCGAAAATCGGGGATTTCATTGTTGCCAGGCTATCCGTGTGCGCGAGGACCGGTGAGGGACGGGACAGGTCCTATGTTTATGTACACGTGGACGATTAAAGAATTCACCTATTTAATTTTAGAAATCAAAGCTTCAAGAAATAGAACACACACACAAAGTAAACGATTATAACACGAATGTCATTCGGCTGGTTGTGCGCTATCAATCGCACCGGGTGAAGAGAGTCAGGCAGTACAGTGTGTCAATGATGACCCGAAATTACAAACGGTCAAAAGTGAGCAAATACTCTACAATTCCGACTTGTCCAAAAGAACAGAAAAGAAGAAATAAAATACCGCCCGGGATGGGACCGGCGGGGGGCGGAGAAATGATCAAAGGCACAATTACGGGTTGGAGTAGGAAAAGGCATGGACCAAGTGGTGGTCACCGAGCAGAACGGCTATGCATCCTAATGCTTGTTGCATAACACCAAATTCGACTGATCGAATTGACCTATCAAGAGAAAAAACAAACGCAAACAAAACAAGTAAAGGACAACCTGAAGAAACCGAGGGAATGGATATACAACATGAAACCAGAAATTAGGAAACAAAACACGTGGATAGCAGATCAGCAAAACTCTTGTTTTCTCAAGCCACGTCGGACCTGTTTGTCTGTGTGTGTGTGTGTGTGTGTGTGGTGTGTGTGTGTGTGATTACCGCAGACGTAAGCCCCGATTGTTAAAAGCAGAAAAACACATGCGAAACCGAATAAGCAAGCCAGCGCCTGTCTCAAAAAAAAAAACAAATTCCACGTCGAGCTACAAGTTCCGGAGTGGATCGGACATCCTTCAGATGGGATAAAATCGAAAGGACAGGCGGACAGAAGAAGAATGGATTGATTGATCAGCTTTCTGTCACAACAGGGGCAGTTTGGAAATTCGTTTTCTGAATGCCGGTGGTGTTCGTTATCATAGCAGCCTTCGGATCTTGATTGGGAGCATAAGTGAGGTAGGCTGGAGGCATTTCTTGGTCTGTCACTGTGGGAGAGGAGATCGAAGGATCGGTCTGGGGAACAGCTTGCTGTCTGGCGCCAGGTGACTTGTTGCTCGGACCAGAAGGTTTACTCGTGACAATGGCTGCTGCCGTGTGAACGATGGAAGTGGTTGTACTGACTAGATGAGCAATATTAGATTGTCCTACAAGTGTGAGATAAGAGAGTAGATAAAGTGAAAGAAATAGGACGAATATTAAACGCGGCATCTAGCCAGACAATAAGCTTTCAATACTCATCATGTGTGTGTTGTGTGGCTAGTAAACAAGTGACAGAGACGGGATACAATGAACGGAGATCATGAGCACCGCTACCAAAGGACTGTGATGCGGGTAATGGGTGGATAAGGTCTACGTTACTCATCTTCACGAGAGGGTCAACTAGAAGGGCTTTATCAACCAAGGTCTATAAGTCGAGGTGTTACTAAACACAGGTGAACATCACTGTCGTTCCTTATTGTGCGGAGGCTAGCCGTCCCTAATAACTGAACACCACATCATTTGGACGGATATGTCACGTGCAGGACACAAGCCAAACGAAGGCATGCCCTGATAGGTCAGCATGGCAGCCAATCCGAGTCAAGCACCTTTGACCTCTCACGGAAATTCTGGCACGACCTTGTGGAACACTCAGTGACTACCCTATAAATACAGTTGTAATAATCTTCCTTTGTCTCCATAAAGGGCTGTGCAGAGCTACCGTGCCTTTTGATACACCATAGTGGGTGGAGCAGGAAGTCAAGGTACCGATACAGAGTTGCACTACCGTTCAGCAAGTCACAACGCTTAACGAAAAAAAAAGATCGAACATAACGTTCCCATAAGAAACAAGATAACAAACCTTCATCTTTGCGCATGAAAAAGCGGTGAGCCAGAGCCTCCTCGGGACGTATCCGCTGACTCGGATCAAAGACAAGCATTCGCTGCACCAGGTCGACAAACTTTTCATAATCTTCTGGACTGTGACCGGGCTCACCCCGACGCCGTCCCTGAGGACCACCAGTATCTGCACCGAGGACAGTGCGTAAAGGTCGTGCGCCAACGCCAAGGAAGTTGCACTGAAGAAAAGGGGAAGAAGAAGAGACAAGATGTGAATTGGGCTGCCAAACAAATAACCATCTGGCTTGAATATCAAGCCGATGGCTCAATGCAAGCAACATAGCTGGAACTCATAGTATTCCTATCATGTCGATGGCTGGATTCCCCACAGCAATGAGAACTCAATATAGAAAAATATAGCTCCTGACAAATCGATGTGGTATTCTTGTTTCGAAATGAATTACACAGGTCAATAAAGTTATGCTACTCTAGGGCCTGGGGCCACAACCATACGTCCAGCTCTAGCTCCCTTTCGGTGCCTAGCTGCTATGCCACACGAATGAGGCACGAGGGCCGGGATACTGCCAGGTCGCCCAAGGCTAGACAGGGGAAGTCGAGAACCACGGACCTACCGGTCAGTAAACTCGCGCTCTAACCACTCGATCCATCTCACCCCCCAGAGGGCGCATTAGGGTTCCAGGTGCTACGATTCTAGGGAGAATGAGCAGAGAGAAAACAACACAGGGCGTTTACCAGCGTTCTTTCTGACAAATGAAGAATGTAGATAACTCAGTGATACCAGCACCGACTGTATCACTATCACTATCACTGGCCTCTGCTTTGCCTCGTTCATTTCGGATGATACAGCGATTGTTTAAACGACTGAGTTTGTTAGTCGCCACAGAACAATCGTGCTTCATTCGTTTGCACCGTGCACCTAGGGGATATGGTTGTGCATGGAAAACGGCTGATATGATAGGAGAAGTCGATCATTACCCTGGAACACTTGGTTTTCCCAAGGACAACGTGGTGGACTTTAGCGGAACGACTCAATGTTTCCGCAGGATCCAAGTAAAGTCTTGTGTGTACACGATTGATTGTCGTGGCGCCGCCATAAAAAATCGTTCAGCTGTAGCACCCTTTCGATGCCTAACTGTCATACTACCCGAAGGTTGCACGAGGGCTGGGATACTGCCAGGTTGCTCAAGCCTAGACAGAGGAAACCGAGTGGCAGAGGTCGGGTTCGAACCACAGACCTTCCGGTCAGTAAGATCGCACTAACCACTTGGGCCATCTCGCGCTGCCATAATGTAGCAACAACAACTAGGTTGTACAGCACTTGATGATTAAACGAACGGAGTGCGAGCACACTAGTGGAAGAAACAAAAGTGATATCTATTCTGGGTTTGACTACACTGGAAACAATAGAAGCACACGACCATGTGGAAAACGGATGCGTAAAAATCATTATGAAATAAGCATTTAGTTGCACCTATCGTTGCATGATGCCACTCATATGCCGACGATGGTTATGGCAGAGGGCTCGACCCGAACAGCTGACACCAGATGAGCACAATTTTCAGGAAGCCTCACACTACTACTAACTGATTCGGAAGTAGTGATAGATGGGCTTACTTCGTAGGTCCAGTCATTTTTCTTCCATATTCGTTTCGGCCTGTACCACGATGATTCACAAGAGGACGGTAAAAGTCCACTCGACGCGTCAGTGGATTCCCCGGTGGATTGACTTCGAGTGTTTGATGGTGAGAGACAAGCAGAAGACGAAGTTGGCATCGCAGTGGTATGAGTGGCGGCCACGGGAGGAGTGGGAGAGCAGACGGTCTCGAAAAAGACAGACAGTTTGGGGCTTGCCTCGACCATGTGAACGGGCGGAAATCCAAGAACCTCGATGATTTGTAGAATTTGTTCGAGCTGTGCAAGTGAAGAAGGAAAAATATTAAAGTGGGTAAAAAACACGCAAAAACCTGCACGACAAGACTTAAGATCTTTAGCCGAGAGGTGGAAGGCATCCGATGTATTGCCGTTGTAATGACTATCGATACCCATGATGAAGCTCATTCGTCGCAGCTATCGGGGTTCCAAAGCCACTAGGACTACTTTGCGGACGGGGGAGGCACGAATGGGGTAAATGGTTACGAAACTATAATTCAAGGTCGGCAGGTTTTGTCTGTGACTAATGGTGACACTTTCTGAACAAACCGTTCGGCAGAGCACACGTCATTGCAATAATTTCAAAAACAGCAAGAGTCAGTGAAGACGGATGGGTCGAGGTAGTTCAATTTCCCGTGAGAGTCGAGGTTCTGACGGCTTCAGTCCTTGGAACTGTAGTGGGTATCGGAGTAAAAACCTGTGGAATCTCCGATGACGGTTTGAACATGGGGTTCCAGTAATAATAGTAATAATAATAATAATTCAGCTTTAGAACCCTTTCGGTACCCAGCTGCCATACCACCCGAAGGTTGCACGAGGGCTGGGATACTGCCAGGTTGCCCAAGGCTAGACAAGGGAAGTCGAGAGACAGAGATCGGGTTCGAACCACGGACCTTCCGGTCAGTAAATTCGCGCTCTAACCACTTGGTCCATCTCGGCCGGGTTCCAGTAACCCTGTCAGGATTAAGCTGAAAAATTGCCAAACGAACTTCCTGACATCGTTCCAGTCAGATTCTATCCTTGTTCGACGGGATGGAGCGACCGATAAGTTGTTACTAGTCCGGCCTCTCTTTCTATTTTTTTCGCCCGTTCATTTACAAGCCGAACCCTTACGACATTACAACACTGGAACGCTAGTCTTAATTGTTTTTGTCGATTTAATATGATTATGATGTTGATCTTGTTAGAGTACTGGCGATGATTGACCGTCGTGTTGCAATTCTCCCCCCTTAAACTCGGGAAAGCTGTCCAACTTGGTACTTCCCTGGGACTTCATTACAGCTACATTAAAACAAAACACACACGTAGATGCCTCGACTGCTTCGAACCTGGTGAGGCATTTCTGAAGCTTTGGCAAACTACTAGTTCCTGCTGGAAAATAACGGAGTGGGTGATCCTGAAGAGACGAAGTTTTGGATCATTGTGGCAATTGATATGAACCTCTACGTGAACAAACTATGGGGAGACAGCCAGACCAATGAAAAACACTTTTAATTCGGCCTAATGGGATACACGCACTACTCGGTCTTGTTTATAATGGCGCCCGGGCAAACTGTCGCTCCCTGTCCATTTCGAGAGAGTTGGGTAGAATGGAAGCTGTTCGTGCTTACACCCCAGTCCCAACACAGTAGCGAGGATGAAAGCTTGTAGCGTCGTAACACATAATGACACTACGGCTGCAAAGACGGGGAAACTGCAAAGAGCTGGTCGGATCACACTTGTCAAATACGTCCGTCTTACTATCAAGAGGATCGGCAATCAAATCCCACACATACAACGTGCTCCGTGATTCAAGCAGCAGCACGGCAGATGTTTATGACAGATATGATGGGTTCGGAGTTTGCGTGCCCTTAACTTCCACTCAATCGCACACCCACTCAACCGGTTACACACAGAGACGCACAAGAGAACAGAAACATGTGCTCCAGTGCGGCCGCGTTTTCGCACACACATACACACACACACAAAGGACAGCGCCGAAGACAACATCAACCGGAAGCAGTGTCCTAGAGACGGGGCAATGAGCAACAGTGAAAAGTGAAAACCAGGACGTCAGGTTTGCCCATGAAATCGCTGCGATCGACTGCTGCTCCAGTCCAGACGTGGATTTATTGATAAAATGAGGGTTGGAAAGCATCACGACGGCATGAGCCTATGGATGACGACAAAAGTTGCGCAATTTCCATGGATCTGTTGAAGAGAAACTCGGCAATTTCGCTTTCAAAGAAAATCATACCGTTGAAGATGTGAAATATCCTCAAACTGACGATTGACTTGGCACGACACCCAATCCCGTACCAAAATAGTATGTACAAAGTGCGAGAGAAGTAGAAACAATATGGTCTCTATATCAAGGCCACTTCTTCATAAGTATCGTTCCCCAATCCGCTACTTTGTAAATAAAGTAGTCAAGTTACTCAAGTTAGGCGTAGCCGATCGATCCCAGATATCAATTGGACCTCCAATTCCGTGGTACAACTGCGAAAGGAACAATCAGAATATATTGTCCGGCTTAAACCCCTTTCGGTGCCTAGCTGCACCCGAAGGAAGCACGAAGGCTGGAATACTGCCAGGTTGCCCAAGTCTAGACAAGGGACCTTTCAGCGATCTAACCACTGAGCCACCTCGCCCTCCAATCCGATGAGAGTTTGTGTTTGTGGGATCCAATAGAATACTCAAACGATCTACTAATTCGTACAGTGTGGCCACAACAAGTCAAGAGTCAACGCGAAGGCAAGCAGAGGTAAAATGCAGTCCAATTGAGTGCGGCTCGGGAGTGCCGATTGACTGGCTGACGCCGTGGTGATAGGTCGCTCCGATCAGGCGGAAGGGATGAACGGAGAATCGACCACAAATGGATATAGCATACAAACGCCTGAGAGCATGCACACAGAGGCACACAGACCTCCAAGTAGAACAACGGGTGTGGTACGCGGTCTGAGTCAAACTGTGAATGAATTGAGTTGAAACATGTACGAATAAATGTAAATCGACAAAAAAAAGGCTAAAAATGGGTAAAATGAATGGGGCGGACTTTGGACACATAGAAAAACAGAAGTTACAGTACCACTACAAAGACAGGGGATTGGGTGGCGTGTGACAGGCATTGATCGGAATCGATAAGCGCCATGAGAAAAAACCAGGACGCTAAAGTAGAACTTCGAAAAACGACTGATGCCATTGTGATCCACCGGCCAAACACTGGCTTGTGCTAAAATTTGAAACTTCAATGGCCACTCTTACGTAGACTACACGAGTTATTACCATTTGATACCCCTTGTGGATAGCAGGAGATTCGAGAATTTCTGATAAAGCCGTTCCACCCTTCTTGGGGGTGTGCATCCACGAAGTCTCGAAAATGTGACCCTTTGGCCACAAGCGGAAAACAAGGTTACCTGTCGTACATTGACGGTGATAATATCGAACCCAAGTTGTTTTATTTTTGCGTAGCACTGTAATTGTGCTCAACAAAACGCTGGTTTAGAAAAGGTCAGAACCTGAGGGATATAATACTATAATTTTGGTGTAACAGTCATCGATCCAGATTTGAACAGGTAAAAACCGCGTGGTATAATGTGTATGGTGTACACAACTGAGGATTATTTGACAAATGGCAAGTAGGTTTTGGTTTCGCGGAAAAAAACTGAAGAAAGGGGGGGCGAGTCAGACGGAGATAACTCAGCGGAAAGGCAGTGAAACGAGGGTTTGAAACACCGCGTAGATGAAAGATTTCAACCGAACCAAATGAAATCCTGCACGGCCAGGAGGCTTTTACTTTTACAGCTGGAATGTGCCACAAAAAGACATTTGTAATAAAACGAGTCTTGACAACAGCAAGGTTTCTAATGAGTGAAGCCAACAATATAGATTTACCTGGGCCCCAAGAAGAGCGAAACCGGTCGTGGGCTGTCGAAGAGTTTTCAGCAACCTTTTGAGTAGTTTCCTTTGTGAGAATAGCTTTACCTGATTCCGACCGCATCGACAAGTAGTAGCAATCCCTTCGGCTTGCTTCCTACATACAGTACACACAAAACAGTTGTTTGTCTTTTCAACCTCAAACCGTCATTATCGCTTCAACTGCATCTGCCGTGGATGACATCTTAGACGAACGGACGTAATGCAATCGCAGACCACTACAGCTGTCGATCTCTGCCAGGTTCGATTAAAACATATCCGCAAAACTCACCATTTTGTTGACGCAACCTTCCTTTCCAATGTGAAGTAACGGACCGGCAGCGGGAAAGTTCGTTGAACTCTTGCTGATTACTCACAATTTCTGACCTGGCTGCAGGCTCTTCCACTTTGGGTTCAGAATTACTTGGGATTCATACTATGCTTATTATGCTTTATGCGAATGAGTGAACTGTACCAATTTGTTCCACTTCCTACTTGATGCCTTCTCTATCCGGTGTCTAGGGAGATGGAGATACAGTGTGTTAAATATCCGTTTGGATTGACACCAGATGCGCATAGTGGGGCCATGTACTGACAACTGCGGCAGCAGTTTCGAGTCATGGAACCCCTAGGGCCCCTGCTGATAGATATCGGTTAAGGATGGTAGGACTCATCTGCTTAGCACGCCGGTAACCGCCGAGACAAGGATGAAGAAACGATTTCTCAAAATTTCTGACCTCAAGAGCACCTATTCCAATAAAAATTAAGCGCGAATGGAACGAATCATTAACATAACAGGAAGGTTTTCACAAAGGAAACTACTCACAAGGTTGCTGAAAACTCTTCGACAGCCTACGGCCGGTTTCGCCCTTCTTGGGGCTCATCAGGTAGGCGCAGTCCCCGAGTTTCCGTCAACCTTATGATCTACTTGAACCCAGGAAGGTTGCTGCGAAAGCACCGATCACGATGAAACTAGCAACACAGCCCCGTGGAAATCTGAAATCATGTGCAACGAACACCAGCCGAGCTCTCCGGGCGAGGACAAAAATGCGATGTCATTTAAGTTGCAGAGAATCGTGCAACTAAAACGGGACTCACCTCGTTCGATCCAGAGAACAGGGGTTCACCGGTGTGCATTTCAACTAGGATACAACCAAGTGACCACATATCAATTCCGAGACCGTAGTCCAGGTTTAGGAGGACTTCGGGACAGCTGGACAGGAGAAGAACAAAAGACAGATCAGGACGAGTGCGCAATCTGGGTTGAAATGCCAGACGATACCTATGTCGCTTGTAACAAGATCGAGAAACAAGCAACGTCGTTCTAATCGTCAGGATTCAAGAATGCAACGCATGAATCGCGACATAAGCTCCCGACTCGTTATGGGCGCCTAAAAATACTTAAAACGCTCGCGAACGTTTACTGATGATACGAAGATCATTGGGTATCGACTGAACCAAGACAAACTAAAAGAAAAAAGTCACTAACAATCCGTTTTCGTTAAATTAGTAGGCACCGTCTAACACACCAATGTCCAACTGTGTGAAGACCGATGTAGTCAGTAAAGTCGAAACGATAGGTGATGGGATAAAGCCATGCTTAAGGGTGAACTTGGAGACTGTCAGTGTCCTCCAGGATTCGAGCTCACAGCCATCTGCATAGCAGATAGCAAAACATCCCATTCGCGCCACGACTGGCTGCCCAACATTGCGGAACCCCAATTACCAGTAAATAACAAATTTCAAATGCGGTCCAACAGTGCCTAGCCTAAACGTAAGACCTTCCTCAAAACGCTGCATCAACAAGATACCGGATAACATAAATCAGCTCACAGCGATGAATAAGCGCACGGACATCAGAAAGAGAATAAACTATCCAAAGGGTGAAAATCGTGTACACTTTCCCTGGGAATCGATCTATACACACGCACACACACACACACACACACACACACACACACACACACACACACACACACACACACACACACACACACACACACACACACACACACACACACACACACACACACACACACACACACACACACACACACACACACACACACACACACACACACACACACACACACACACACACACACACACACACACACACACACACACACACACACCTCGTTATCCCGCGGTTAACGAAAACACACCTATAGGGAAGACAGAGAAATCCCAGTAGGAACGCAGCGCCCACCCTGGTGGGTTACAATTAAAATTGTATCAACTGCGCGGTAGGTCGTACAGCTTTTCGCATATAGGTGTTCAGTAGGTGTTCTTCCCTAGGCTCGTTTTGTTGTTCAGTTGCCATGGTAGAGGATTAGAGGTTGCAGATGAGACAAACGAGCAACTCAGCAGGCATACTATGAATTGTGAGGGGTTTGAAGTTAGACCGTTTGAACAGTTTTCAGCCTTAACAAGGCACCTTTCACTGGACCATCATGATTTTCCGTGGAAAGGCTTTGGTTCGGTTATCAGGCTGAACATCTTCCTATTGCTATTCCGGGGAGCGAGATGGCTCAAGTGATTAGAGCGTGAATTTGTTGACCGGAAGGTCCCGACCTCTGCTTCTCGACTTCCTCAGTCTAGGCTCGGGTAACCTGGAAGTATCCCAGCCCTCGTGCTTCCTTCGGGTAGCATGGCAGCTAGACACCGGGAGGGTGCTACAGCTGAGAGATTTTTTTCATTGCTAGTTCTATCGTATCACGTTGCACTGCGCTGTTTTGAGTAGTGGTTAAATGTATCCTGTTACATCGCATTTGCGTATTTCGTGTATGTGATTGTAGGAGACCCACAGTAACACTCCAGGCATTTAGGAGTGTCGACCGTACACCGGCGCTAAATATTACTAAAATGTGGCCAATGTTGCTCACATCTAACGGAGCAATGGTCAGCTTCAGTTAGCCATGGGCCAAAGGTGCGTCTGCTGAGTAATGCGGGCCATCAGATCCTCCTTCGAGTGCACTGAGGGGTTCAACGGTTCAGCTGAATTGACAAGTAGGGACCAACAGCTGGATAGGCTGGTGGCTTTAGGACCCCCTCCCATTAATCCTCCGAGCTAATCCGTCGATTGCGTCTAGGTGAGTGTGCATGCAGCTTAGCGAAAACAGTGTGACAATGCCCGTTGTGTCCATCGACGTACTACGATATGACCAGCCGTGGCGAATACGAATGTCTAACCACTACACAAACAAGAGCGGAAATGCACCAGCGATGAACACTTCTGAGCCGCACTCCGAGAACAATGCACTAAAACAGTGGAATCAAGCCAACGCACTTTGCGATCCTCATATGACAAGAACCCAGCGAACAACGACAGACAAACTTTAGCTGTCCGATTAGAAAGTGACAGCATGAACGTTACAGTGGTCGACTAAGTGCCACCATGTCATGCAGGGTTTTCAACCCACGTTCAAAAGTCACACTGATGTCAGCCAGGAATACCCTGTCAATTCGTGCATCTGTCAAGGCCTATACTCCTCGGATCCTTTGCCAAAATGGATTTGGAATGGAAAAACGGCATCTTTGGCAGATCCGGCATGCATAATACGTTAGTCTTATTGGTTACGCACATCGCCCTAGTAATTTAACGATGTGATCAAACGGCATGTGCTGCCTTGCAGGTTGACGAGGGACACAGTCGAGTAAATACCAGGTGACGTTGGAGTCGCCATCTGCATCGAACCCACGCAAAGATCAATGGTACCGACCAAACCCGAAGTAGTAGCATGTCGTAATGAAATGAAGTAACACGCATGCGAAGCAATTCGCAAGGTTCTTATGTATCCACTCTGGGAAACAAAAACATGATGGATATTGTACTGAAGAAAGCGACTGGAAACAGATGGTTATCTGGCAAATTTTCTACGCTATGCCAACGCTATGCCATCGAATTAGCGACGTCCAGTGAGGTAAAGGGGGATCGAATATAGGTTCTTCTGCACAGGGATCACAGTAGTTTCCAAGAAAATTCAGTGGAACAAACCAAGATAACTGCAAGGAGATACCTGGCTACGTTTATGGAAGTCTATCTCCCCGTCTGAAGAGGAAAAAAGACCAATCGTACACGCACATGCCTAGCATCGTCCAGTTGCTACTCATAAGTGATCTTCTTTCTTTAGTAGTAGATTTTAGTGTTCGAGTTGGCTGAGATTCAGAAATTCGAAAAGACAACAGGGCGTTTTGAAACTGGATCACCAGGAAACATCCTCTGCCCATACGTGCTACTGGACCTGTTCTCATCTTGGATAAATCCTGGGACTGCACGGATTCGTCCAAGAAGTGGTAACGGGCATCCCGATTGGGTTTGTCCGATAAGGTGATGTCAAAGACATTCTCCTCAGCAAATTGATGCGCAGTGCTGAATGCAACATGACCAGCGATAACGTGCAAGAATCAAAAGAACAGTCAACAAAGCCGGATTTCGGAAGAGACTCGGTGAGTGTCACGAAACTTGTGTTATCCAACAGACTGTCAGAACCAGCTCCATGCAGGCCTGTGGACGAGTAGTAGACTGTGGTGAAACCTGCACTGCAGATAACTAGGATGTAGAAACCAGTGCCAAAGGGTTGGTCACACGAAAGCAACGCTGTGAGTTCGTCCGCAGTGGAATAGAAGAATGCGGCCTTCATCAGAGTGCCGAATAACCCGAGGAATTCACTCACCCAAAAAGGATTTTGAACTACAACAAACCATCTCTCGGGAGTGCTAGATTCAGCTCAAGAGTGAACAGTGGACAAAATGCAATGAAAATCCAATTTCACGTAGTTATTTGAGAAGCATTTGGACGACCCACCAGCGCCGGAAAAGCTAGACGGCGATTTCGCGAATCGAACACCGCAAGACCTCTACAAATGACAGGCCACCGATCGAAGTGTCCAAAGTTGGCGGATAAATGCTAGAATATGAAGTCTGTTCGCTAGATGTTCCACAGGACTACAAAGATGTCATCATTTTGTCCTGATGTATGTAGGGGGATTGCTGGCAAAGTCTTCGCGCATATTCTGGCTAATCGTCTGATTTTAGATGAAGTCGATCTGGAAGAATAGGGTGGATTCCCAAGCCGGTGACTGAAATGTTTCGGTGACGCAAAAAAAGGAAATACCATGGATGCAAGCAACTGCTAGATATCCTATTCGTCTGCTTCACACACTGTGAGGAGATGAGTATTGTGGATCATTCTTCGGATGACCACCTGTCCAAATAGATCTATTCAAATTGTCAGACGCTAATGGCCTGCAGATTTCAACACTGGGAGAGGAGCTGGACTGCATAAAGGTGCGAACTTTATTCAGCTTGCATAAAACTGTAACAAACTTGAAGAAGCTTGGAATTATCAAACAAGGCATGGCTATTCACTCATTCCATTCAAAAAATTGCCAGGCCAGACGAATGCTGCGTGACTCGAAGGTCCGTACGCTGTTACTTTTCTAACGAGTGAGGTCTAACTACACAGTCTGAAGCGAATTCGCTGTTTTTAAGGACATCATGTGTCTGTGACATCCCGTTTTGTACGTTCAAATGTCTGCCTGTCACTGGATAGCACTAAGTGACCAAACACAGAGGCGAATCTTAGATGGACAGGGTATCGCTCAGCAGCAGTCCAGTCACTGATCAGAAGACGACAATGTTGAAAACGCGGATATCGAGGGTTAGCATCATGCCTGAAGAGGTCACAGTCTACCAACATCCAAAAACCACGCGAAACCATTTACTGTTTCACTACGCCCCTCTGCAGCAGCAGAACATGGACAGCATAACATCCGGATCGTCGATGAAGTAAAGCAAATTCACCGTTTTTTCCCAGTGTGTCAGCCAGAGGTTGTATTCACATACATCACCTGCTATTCACGAGAATGTGGATAGCTCAGTTAGCACATCTGATTGTCGTCAAATTGCCAAGCTCAGCGAACAAACCAACGGCCATTACGTCATTCGTTGCTCACCTGACTGCGAAATCGTTCGTGCCATATGAGTACGCTGTTTGTATTGCGTTTTCATTCTTGTGCGTAGGTCCATGTGTCTACATTGTGCTACAGTATGGAATGAACTCTAAACGCAAGCTGACGTCCCTACTGGACTTACACGCGACTGCAAAGCTCTAAGCTAATACGTAGGTCCATGTGTCTACATTGTGCTACATTATGGAATGAACTCTAAACGCAAGTTGACGTCCCTACTGGACTTACACGCGAATGCAAAGCTCTAAGCTAATTCAGACGATGTCAGAGCTTGTTCACTTCGGGGAGCGCTGTGGTGCATCGACCCGTCGATGTGCCCGCCGAATGCCAGTGTTCACGTTTTTATCCCACATGAAGCCGCGTGTCTTCGAGTGTTCGACAATCGTTGTCTCAAAACCATAGGGTTGATGTCGGCGAATCCGTGATGAGGCAGTTAGAAAGCGCGTTTTCGGTTGTGCAACGGGTACTTCCATTGAAGAATGTGTCCAGCACGAGAAGCTGTGTTCGTTGGAACATGTGTTGCGTATACCTAACCATCGTTTGCCCCATTCAGAGTGGCGTAAACAGAGAAGTGGTCAACCCTTGACCTGGCAGAGGAGTATGAAGGAGATCATGAAATGCTTGGGTGCTGTCAGTGCTACTCACCTTTCAGGATGGCGACCGCGTGATCCTCACTGAACCTGGTTGGAGAAACTACAAGATATGGCTTCCAACCAATGGCAGTGGCGTCCTTGTTGCCAGTTTCTATCCAGATCGCCTGAGTGAATGTCTGGAGGTATAGGCACCTCGGAATGATTGTGGTACGCTAGTACTTGGTCACTTCCCCGTCCACCTTTACTCTTTTCTTTACAACAAGGCTTTCAAATAAATCATGGTTGTACGGCAGTGAAGCATCGGTGTTGAACACTGATATCATGCTGTCGATGATGATTTCCAAAACGGATGAAGTAGAATACCTACGAATTTCCATCATTCCTCTGCAGGTCAGACAGTTGTAAGCATCCAGATATATGGTCATGATGGCTTAAAATAACACCTGAAAACCAAGAACTAAGGCGATCAGTGCACAGTGCTCAGAAAGGGTGCAGGATGGAACCCCAGTTCCAAGTTTAGCAACCGACGGAAAGGCGTATGGAACGGTTGATAGTATCAGTTCTGGAAGGGGGACATAAGTTAATCCGTAGCTGTAGACCCATGTCTGTCTGAATCAAACATGAGAACGGCGTCAGCGGTGGCTGCTCTGGACCAGTCCATGAGGAAAAAAGACAAAAATCAGGTCCACTACGTAGTACGGATGTTGTTACTGATAAGAGTGATTGTTACTACACACACACACACACACACACACACACACACAAGACTTTCACCACACTCGAAGACGCAGTGGGAGAAAGATCAAGAAAGCAGAAGCGTGATATAAGCCAAAGATGATAACTCACCGATAGAAACGAGACTGGATGTACTGATAGACCTTCTCGGACACATGACAGGAGCTACCGAAATCGATAACTTTGATGGCAGACCGTTTGGGATTGACAAGCAGAATGTTTTCCGGTTTTAGATCACAATGAATAACCTGGACATCAGGACGGGAGAGAAAGACAAGGGCAGCACACAATTGTTGGGCGAATTTCCGAGTGAGATTGAGCGACACGCCACGATAGTTGGTGTTCACGAGCAGGTCGTACAGATTGTAGGAGAGTAGCTCGAAAACGAGGCACAGGTGACCGTGGTAGGTAAAGTGGGCTTTAAGGTTGACTGCAAAGTAAGGGGAGAGGAAGTAAATAAGATGGATGAAAGAAACAGTGGTGGTGAAAAAGATAACATAATAAGATATGAGAAACTGTGGAGGGAGGCTAGTACCGGACTAAGGCCAGGGAGCTGACGCAACGATCAACTAAAAGGCTTCAATAGCGGTGAAGTACCTTTCTCAAATCCACAGTCTTGTAAAAATAAAACCCGCAGATGCATACAATACCATAGAGAAGGGTGTTGGATTCGAAACTCATGATGACTTGGAGTGGGTCCTTTTGAGAGAGTTAGAAATGTTAATAAAGTTGCTACTACAAACACTATACTTGACGGTGAAAAAAGATAACTGTTCCGCTGTAATACTCTTTCGGTGCCTAGGTGTCATGCCACCCGAAGCAAGCACGAGGGCTGGGATACTGTCAGGTCACCCAAACTTAAACAGGGGAAGTCGAGAGGCAGAAGTCGTGTCCGAACCACGGACGTTCCGGTCAGTAAGTTCGCGCTCTAACCATTGAGCGCCATCTCGCCCCTTGACGCTGATATACGAGTGACGTTAGTTGCTTCACGCCCTCTAAGTCTCCAATTTGTAATTGCATGTTAATGCACAAAACGGAACGAATAAAATAAGCAAACAGCGACCAGGACCACCACACGAGACCAAAACAAGATGAAAAACGATCCAAAAACAGGTGACCGAGAACTGGGCTAGGCTACCAAATTTAACAATATCGTGCTGTGGGCAGGCGAGCATATGTACAGGATGAGTGCATAAAATTAGCCACGCGGCGCAAAATAAAACAGGGACACGCGCAGCCATAAACGAAAAGGGATAGACACACGAACTAGTGTGTAGTTAGGGTTGTGCGCGTGTGTATCCATATGTATTTATATGGGCGCGCGCACACACACACACAAGTCAGCTGGCGTGCGTGCAAACGAACAATCGCAAGCACTAAACTGGCTCATCAATAGCCACGAAGACGGGAACAACAGGAAGGCGTATGATCAGCTGTGTGTGTGTGTGTATGGATGTATGGGCTGCGCACAAAAGTGACAGAGGCAGGCCACTGGGAAGGATGATCAATGATCTGGGGTGGCGTGAACACATACATGCTGCAGTAGAGGTGCTTTGAGCGAAAATTAAAAACACTGAGGATTGATGCCGGGGAGTGAGTAGACCAGAAACGCAAGATGTGTAGCCTCGTGAAGTAAAATAACTACCATCTTGCACTGAGGGGAGTATCGCTGATGGAGACATCATCAAGGGGTGCAAGAAGGTGTTCCGTAAGCGTTTTATGGTTGAATGGCTAAGAGGAACCGTGTGCGGAGGGGAGGGCTTTACTTGTGTTCGGTATCCGATACCCAAACATCCGATGCACCGGAGACCATCATGTACTGTACTGATCGTCAGTAGTTGCTGCCTTGGTTGTGACAAGCGTGATGTGCACGCATTCTTATCTCAGGGGATGGAGCACCTAGCCAACAGGTGTTAGGTCGCCGTCCACTCTTCTGTCCAAGATCTTTTCGCTTGCACCATGCTTCGCTTGGGTTCCTGTACAGCATAATTCAACCCCTCCTACTGACAATCGGGCTTTCATTGAAGAGACACTTGAGTCCCAACTGTTATGAGGTTCGTCTTCAGCAACTTTATGAGTAGTGTGTTACGTCTAAATCGATGTCTCCATCAAATCAGTCCGAATGTTTGTATACCTGAATGACACCACCGTCCGACTTATTACGGAAGCCGCAAGAAGAGTTAATAATCGCACTGGTTAAATTCACACTGTTAAGTTATTACGCAGAGATATGGAGAAGCAAGGCGAAACCCAGATGCATATGTGGGACAGCGTCTCCAACGATCTACTTGTTACAGAACTTATTCGGCACTTGACAGACAGTGTGTTCTGTCCTGCCCTCGGTTTTTCATTCGCACTGTTTGAACCTAGTTCGATATTCGAGGTATAATTAGCGAGGACAGCCACAAAGTTAAATGGGTATGGGGCGGCCTAATAAATATGACGTCAACGCAACGGTTAAACGGTAAACATAGACAAATACACTCATTCGCATATCAGTTTGGTTTGCCACGAAAGACTCAACCGAATCTCTCGTTTATGATATTCTCCAACTGAATAAGCTGTACAAAGGCCGGCGCGTGTTTCAACGGGTACGATATCGCAGTGTATTTTCATAAAGGAAACTACTCACAAGGCTGCTGTCGAAGAGTTTTCAGTAACTTTGTGAGTAGTTTCCTTTAGGTCAAGAACATTTCCATCGTTACATCACACCCAGCGGAGTAAATCCACGAATTTTGGAGCTGCAAAGCTTATTACTCTGGGTTTCAGTCACGACAGAATAACAACGCGGGGGGGGGGGGCATGTGCCAATGAAAAGGATGAGACACCTCGAGGGACCTTGTGTACAGTCACATGTTTAGGTCGCCAATCCACAGCAACCGTTAGACAACTGGGACAAAATGCGGCCCACCTGGTCGTCCAGCTGTAAGACCTTTCCGGTGCCTAGCTGCCGTGCTACCTGAAGGAAGCACGAGGGCTGGGATACTGCCAGGTTGCCCAAACCTAGACAGGGGAAGTCGAAAGGCAGAGGTCGGGTTCGAACCACGGACCTTCCAGTCAGCAAATTCACGCTCTAACCACTTGAGTCATCTGGCCTACCTGGTAGTACGCCTGTGTAGGGGTGTAGCTATGGCCCACACCAGCCTGGTGAACAAACACACCTGTGGTCCTTGAGTTACCAGAGCCTCCGCAAGTTTTTTTGCATACGCCATGACCTGATTATTCGCGGTGTCAAAACCGATAGACGGCGAAAAACAAGTGGATCAAAGCATAACCTACTGTTGATTAGTCTGACAAAAACACTGTGTGATTACGCGAATCCGATATCGCGTGTCGGAGGAGTACCGCCCATGAAAAAAAAGAAGAGTTGACGTGACTGCAGATCTCTTCACAGCACACTCGTTAGGTGTGTGGTAATCAGAATGCCGAAACCTCATCTCTAGCTAGAAGTGGGTGTGCTCAGGACCAGCACACTAGGCGTGTATTGCTTACGAACCCTCAAGACGACGAAAAGGCTGATAAGAGCTGATAAAGGCTGATAAAAGCTTAAGTTGGTCCTCCCAGCTAAGAGGTTTCATTGTGCTGCAATCTTTGGGTTTCGGGGCCGCGACGATCCTGCGAACTACGACGAGTGGAATGCCAACAGAACAATGTGTTTATGTAATTCTAGAAACCGCATAACATGAAATTTGGAAGTAATTGAGGCTCAATTAGCGCAACCAATATCTACCTATCAATTGTGGAGTTTCGAGGATTTGCTCAATGGTTCGCACATTAAAAAACGCGATAATGACAGGGCAAAGAACTATGCGAAATGGTAGTGTGCTATCATTCGTTGTCCTGGAAGCTGGACTATACGACTGGAATCTTTGGAAGAATGATCGTAAATCGGGCAAGAAGAGAGTTAGGAGATAGCGCTGGAAAAAATGGAGGGTATCAGCAGTAGTCTATCTTCGCCCACCAGTTCTTATGTATAGATTCAAAAAAGTGCCGTGACTGATGGCGATAAGTGGTGGCCATCGTTGCATGATATAAGTTATTGTACACCTCATGGTTGTGCGCGAAATGAGAACTTGTCGGGGTGCCCAAAACCAAGGACGAAGATTAGGACCCTCAACCAGGATCTTAACCACAAAGGAGCGGTAGTTGATGTGGCACCAGAAAAGCAGTCTAAGATTTTCAGAAACGAATCGTTGCACATGTTCCATTTTGGAAGGGGGATCAGTAGAGTGCCCATTGGCGAACCTGATATGAGAGGCTCCGTAAGTGTCACATGCACCCTCCTTGGTATAACTAAGTTGTGGATGGACACAAACCGTGACACTGGTCCAGGTGCTGGGAAGCTGTCATATATCAAAGATGAGGTCGATCCGTCCTTTATGAGTCTGCTTCTCGTGACTGTTGGAAAGTTCACGCTGCCAAACCAAGGGAGCCGAACTTCACTGTACCTACATTAAACAGCCATAGACCTCAGTCAGTCAAATGACTGCAGTTGTTCGAAGTACAGTGCATTTCCTCAAGCCAATGTCACGACTGTTCACAGCAATGTTACATGCAGATGCGTTCGCTGGTCTCTGGGATGCGTTTACCCAATTGGTAAAAGATGAGTCCGTTTCTTCTGTGTTAACAGGTGGTGAGAGCCGCTCTGGCGTTACAACGCGTTATTTCTTCTCTAGCCAGTCAACCGGAAGCTGCTCATTTAGTCGACCTTTCGGTCGAACGAAAGTAAGCAATGCGCGGAAAGCCAGTTCAGGTTGGATCTCATCCAACTTTAGGGTTAAAGTTTACGGTCGGTGGGTGTATGCTGAATCTTGCAGAACCTTACTGTGATGAAGCGAGTTGGGGGTTGGAACAAATTCGGAGCGAAATCGCGGACAAAGAGGACAACCAGACCAGATGACTCCGGGACAAACTTACCTATATAATTTGCACCAACCTCAGTGGCGAGCTGTTCATTGGACTGGAATGCGGCCATTTCACACAGCAATTTGATCTCGACGCCTGCCTGTTGGAGGAAGGAGCGTTTGTTCTTAATCACTTTAATGGCAACCTCTTCGCCGCTCTCTTGGTCCAGCGCTCGGACAACCTAAATACGGAACGAGAAATAAAAGTATAACAGAGCGTAAGGATATTTATGCTGGGTTCTTCGAGGAAAGAATTTCAGAATGAAACCGATAACTTATGAAACCAAAATAACGTTTCACGCGGTCGCCTAAGCATGAAACATTGGTTGAAGAACAGGGCAGGAAAATGAAACATGTGCTCGGTGGAAAACCGAAACGCTAGTAAAATCCATTCAAAGCCAGTTGTTGAAGATAATCTTCCTAAAGAGGTTAATACTGACCTTATCATGGTAACTGAATCGAGGTGGCGACAGTCAGGCACCTGTGAATCGTTCTTCTGAATCAAAAGTAGCCTAATGTTGGCCCGCACCAATCTGAATTCGGTGTTTGGGTTGCCAGCAATAGGATCGAAGATTTGAGCCTTCGCACGGACACGACGTACCACACACAGACACACACACACACACACACCGTAACCCCGAAACTGTGAGTACTGATACGGACAGCTACACCGTTTTGACACCAATATTAATGCAAGTACTGGCGCGTTTAAGAGAGAACTGCTGCGGTGAAGTTGAGGTCCAGCTTTGTAAAGTTGAGACACAAACGGTGCCCCAAGCTTACTGGAACTCATTAAATGAGCAACAAGGCACGTGCTCGGAAGACCGGGTTTGTTCAGGGTGTGAAGCTGCCAGAGTCGGTGATCGATACCTGTACTTCAACGGTACTGTTTTAAATAAGTAAACAATCAGACCGAGAATCACAACTTTGAGAACTGACACGACTTGCGAGGTACATAAAACATTGCATCCCATTACCCAGTTAACGTTTCCACATAAAGAATGGTTGATGGGTGTTTCGATCGAAGCGAGATGGCTCAATGGTTAGAGCGCGAATTTACTGATTGGAAAGTCCGTGGCTCGAACCCGACCTCTGTCTCTCGACTTCCGTCTAGGCTTGGGTAACCTGACAGCACCCTAGCCCTCGTTGTTCCTACTGGTGGCATGGCAGTTGGGCACCGAAAGGGTGCTACAGCTGAACGATGGTCACCGTGGGAGACGCTTGATGAAGTTTTAATCCTGTGATAATACTTGTAAAATGAACCCCGTTTTGACAGTTTGTCGAATAATACGGTCCAAAAGTGATCCGGAAAGAAGTCCCCACAAAAAAATGACTTCCCAATTCTCGATTCTTCTTCCTTTGGAATCCCTCTTAGAAAGAACATCTCCAACGAGAAAGCGCTCAGTTCCAACACAACTGAATTCTAAATAGCTTGGTCATCCATATAGTTCATCATCTCAGCAGAAGAAAATCTTCCACTGTGCTAACTACCATGCCACCCGAGGGCTGGAATACTGCCAGGTTACTCAAGCCTAGAGAGCGGAAGTTGAGAGGCAGAGCTTAGGCCAAAGGGTGCGTGGTTCGAACCCGACCCCTGCATCTCTACGATTCTTGTTCAGGCTTGAGCAGCCTGACAGTATCTCGGACCTCGTGCTTCTTTCGGGCGGCGTGGCAACTAGTCAGTTGATGATCGGTGACGTCTCGACAACACCAGCCCGGGACCAAACAAAAGGTAGTTCGTCTCTACGATTTATTGTCAGAATATAACACTACACCAACACGCCAGCAACACGAAATTGTCCAACGAGTTCATAAACAAGGGAATTAAAGGGACAGATTAGATTATGGCCCCTTAGCGAATGTACCTACCTGAAATGATTTTGGCGCGTAGGATTGGAGTTCACGTCCCGCGTCTGGTCGAGCGAGGAATCGAAGATGTATCCTAATGTGAGATAGCCTCCATTTAGGGATTTCACGGAATGGCTAACTGCACCGTCCAGTTGGCTGAGTTTTGGAGAGCCTTGTATATCAACACAAGCTACATTATTCCATCACGTGATTATCGATAGCTAATAACAGTGCCTCTCAAGTGTCATGTGAGCAATGTGACAGCAACCGGACCGAATAAGTAAATGAAGCATCAGCTTCTTCGTACGTTCACAGACATCTAGCGGTGTGGCATGAAGGTGGCAATTGTGCTTGAAAATCCACTGCTAAAATAGGAACCAACGTGATCAGAGTTTTACGACCGCGGCGACCAGAAATGCCACTGAAGGCGCTTGATTTATTTCGATTCTTTTTCGAATGATGGAAACAATGCTCAGGGATGATAGGAAACAGGAAAGAACCACAAATGGACTCTCGGTGTTCTACGTTTAGTTTTCGTTACGAGTTGTGAATCCACCTTAGAAATAATTCCCCGCACAAGAGAACAACTTCAGTCAGTTTCGTGATGCCCGTACCCAGCCAGAGATCACCTTTACATAAATAAAAATTTGAAGAATGATTGTTCCTTTGCAGCACCATTTCGGTGTCCAACTTCGATGCCACCCGAAGGAAGCATGAGGGCCGTGATACTGCCAGGGGGCTAAGCTTAAATACCGACGCTGGGTTCGAACCACGAATTTCCCGGTTAGTAAATTCGCGCCTTAACCACTGAGCTATATCGCGCTCACGTTTACATGAAGACCTAGAGACGGAATTAAGCTTCTAGCCTGGTTACTTCAAGTATTTTTTATATTTGTAGACACGGACACAAACACTCACTCCCAGATAGCGAAATGTCCGATACCTACTTGTATGGAAGCTCCAACGTGGAGGCACGATTGGCTACCTCTGAATCCCATAAAAAGACCAAAATGGTGAGAACAGCCCAAATCGATCTGAAGTTCCGTGGAGACTTCAAGAATCTAGTACATGATAGGGGATATTAGTGAAATTAGTATGCGAGGCGACCACATTACAGATGAGCGCTGATGACATTTTCAAGTTTGCATTTCGGTACTTCAGCTACGGACCGTGGATCTGAGGAACATTGGTTCCAGCTGACGGCGTTTCATTCACTGATACACAATCAATAACCGTTTGGCTGTAAGACCTTTTCGGTGTATAGCAACGACTGATGCACCAATACAAGGGTATCAGCGGATTTTTCAATGAGGAAACCGGAAGAACAAACTATGCATTAAAGGCATGGGAAACTGGGCCATGTGCGACAATGTCTCTAACCACTGATGTGTCCCGTTTCGGAGTCCCCATCCAGGGAGACGACAATGAGAAGCGCTGCCACGTCACTGTTTGAAACATTTTGGCTCATTTCCACCATGGTGTGGTTGCGCAAAAATGGTTCTCCGTGGGATGCGATTAGCTGACGTATGGAAGACGTCAGAGTCGATGAAGCTTATAGGGTGTGATCAGTTCATCTACCAAGGGGAGTTATTTCAACCGACGTTCGACGCACTTAGGCATCAATGACCCAGTGCACCACCAGTCGCGAGAAACGGAATACCGAAACAACAGTTCACTGAAGGCTTTAACCTATGAGCGCTTGGGTAGGTTACACCAATCAGTGCCAACAACTATTGTAAACGCGTCTCGGAATCCAGACAGACGGCAGTTGACAACCCAACGCAATGCACTGATATCATATTTCACGACCGTTGCCGGGACACGAAGTGACCACCATTGAGCCGATCCCATCCATCAGATGGCAGGAGGGAAAGACGGGTTTACCATGTGAAGTGAGTGACCCAGTACACTATTAGTCCTAAGTATTGAATTATACACGCAATCTTTCGGAAGAGAACCAGTTAGTCTTGGACCACATCCTTTAGACAAAGTGGTCAGTTCCAAATGCAACAACAGTTGCAGTGTTCTGGTGACAAACACCTTCGAACGGAGTTGAGTTCTGTAGGAACTGTACACAGATCAGGAAGAGTTTCGGTTCAAAAAGCCTACGTATCAAAACGTCAAATCCCGTGGTTTCGTGGACAAGTAAAAGAGCAACATCGCTGTCTATCGAGCGTAAGCGCTTAAACTAACTATAAAATCAGGTGACTGCGATTCTCACGTACAAACAGCAAATTCATTGAGTGCTGATGGTAGTAAAATCGCACAACAGCTCCTCTGAAGCGATCGAACCGACACGGAACGAACGAATGAGCCCAAGCGTGTTGCTGTGATCTGTACGCATCTGTCTGTGTTCCAAACACTGAAATCAGTTCGCGAGCGAGCGAGCGAGTGATCGAGCGGGTGCGCACACACATAAGCGGAGGCACACAAGTGAAGAAAAGACTATGCGCGCACACTCACATGTGAACAACAACCAGGCAGCTAATCTCGTGTAACAAAATGTTCTACTGCTTGGCGTATTGTACCTAACCAGGAATGATTCATCACCAGGCGTGTGTGCCGTATGGTCGACGGGACGCGGGCATCGATCGGTTGGAATATGACCACGAATGTGAATAGATACTGTACCACGACGACGCGCCGATGCACAACCTGATCAGATGGTCGAAAATGCGCCTAGTAGCTGCCGCGATAAGCAAAAGACAATCGGAGACAAGATATAAGCATATGGATCAAATGAAACCTTGCGACTGATCAGAATTGGTGTCATGAAGTGGGCTCGGTGATAAAGTCGAAGAATCGAGCGCGAAAGATCAGCAGTGAGTGACGGTCGTTCGGGGCGTACAACTGACTGCGCACGTCGGACTTCATAGAAATGACAACGTTGCGTTGTGGATACCGAATACTTGTAGCGGGGACGGTTAGCGCAGATCACAATCGAGGAAGTGCATAAGGAAGGACTTGAAGTTCAGCTGCAATCGGTGGCTGCTCAGCCACCGATTACAAATCGCAAATTACAGTGATCATCAACAAGGTCACTACTCCCGTGGGGCGGAGGTAGGTAAGGTACGTTCTTTTTCCGTGACAGTTACGGTGGCGTGTTAGACAGGCTTATCATCACTTCAGCATACGAATCATGTAGCGACGCACTTAAATCCGTAATTCCGTAATCGCTTGCCTAGAATTCAGGAAGGCAACTCTGAGTTCTCACTGGTTTCAGTACAGACTTGGTGGGCGATATAAGAGGGCTATCCCACCTAGAGATACAGGCACCTGATCCTCCAATTTGAACAATAACAGCGTCGAAAGGTTATCAGCAACCTTGTGAGTAGTGCGTTCCGCCCAGACAACAAGTAGTTATGGTTTTCGGTAACAACGTCCTATGCGAAGTCACATGGACATCAAATTGGAGACCTGACAACCATGGGGAAGACGAGCAACACAATCGGACACCATTGTTGACACATGCCACCGAAAAAGACCCTGCAGCGATGGAAAACAACTCTGAAGCACTTCCCTATGGACAGTACCGCGAGAATATTAGGCACATCAAAAGAGTCGCACGCGTACTAGATATCTAAAGTCGTCTGTATGTATACAGTGGAAGAATGTGAGAATGCATTTTCAGACGAGGTCGACTAACCTGTCCAAATGTGCCTTTTCCGATGAGAGCAAGGATTTTGTATCGGTCCTGCCATACATCTCCAATACGTACGAAACCATGGAGGTGAGCAGAAGCGGGATAGGGCACAGGAGCAGCAACTGTGTTGCCGGTATTCAGTAGTATTTGCGTCGATCCATTGGTTGTCGCCGACGGATGCGTCCTTATCCCGGAAGCGGCGGTTGCAGCAATAGGTTGGGGTGCTGCCAGATGCAACCCTTTGCTGTTTGCACCCACAGAACAAGTCAGGGGGGCTCCGGAGGCTCCTGGAATAACAGTGAGATAGACGTGTCAAGAGCTCCAGGTACGAGACAAAACTGAAAGATAAAAGGCAGTGAGACTTACCGGAATCGTACAAATGCAGATGTTGTAATTGGTGATGATGGTGTGGGGGAACGGGCGGTTGTTGCTGGTGTTGGACTCCCATCGAAGCTGGGAAATGACTTGTTGTAGGGGGATGTTGCAGGTGCCTGGTTGTTCCAGAGTGCCGTGTATTGATTGCACCAGCCGCAACAGCTACAGCGGCAGCTGTGGTACAACAGCAGGTGGCCACAACACCGGGAGAACCGAAAGCACAACGGTGCGATAAGGGTGGGGGAACCTGAGCATGTATGGCTGAACCGTTCATTGGCTGCAGTTGCTGCTGAACGCAGTGCCGATGATGGTGATGAATGTGATGACGGTGACACGTGAGGGCAGCAGCATTGGTGGAAGTCGGACCAAGGGTAGGCTGATGTGTCTGCCCGGGGCCGGCATTGGGGTTCACCGAGTTTTGAAGGGCCGTCAAGGAGCCCTTTCGATCGCGTTTTTGACTGTTGTCTTCAGCTGCTTGTTCTCGCAGCCTGCGCTTTTTGCGATAATAGACCTACGGCAGGAAAATGTAGAACTTTGAAGAAAAAGGATCCGAAATTGCATCTTGACGTTTGTCAAATTCGACTATTTTATGCGAATATTTCACGCCAAACCACCTGTACTTTTAAATTACAGGTATTTAAACAAAAAGCTTCCCATACAGTTCAAATGAAACACCCTTTCTGTGCTTAGCTGCCATGTCACTCGAGGGAGGCATGAGGTTTGAGATACTGTCAGGTTGCCAAAGCCTAGACAGGAGCAATCGAGGTGCTGAGGTCGAGTTCGAACAACCGACCTTCCAATCGATAGGTTCGCACCTTAACCACCGTGCTATCTCGAGTATGGTGCACCGAATGATTTTCGGCTTATATCAGTATTGGATCAAACATCTGCGAGAATGATCGATTATAATAGGTTTCACGTTCCACAAGTGGTTAGAGCGTGAATCTACTGACCGGAAGGTCCGTGTTTCGAACCCGACCTCTGCCTCCTAACTTCCCCTGTCTAGGCTTGGGCAACCCGGCAGTATCCCAGCCCCCGTGCAACCTACGGGTTCCATAATGCAAATGGATGTATTTTACACTGTATCAATTTGTGTTCTAGCTGCGATATGGGTTTAAACGGTAAAGCGTAGTGAGGAACCATGAGTAGAAAATACACAGCAACAAGAGTTGGAACGAATGACTGAAGAAGATCATGGGAAGTCAATAACGTGTTTGGGGGCTCGTAACTCTGAAGTTCAGGTTGGCTGGCTTGACGAGGCTACAAAATGCCGCCAGCGAAGTGAGCAAACAAGATGACTGACTGAATATATACCGAAGTCTTCGGATTGGCGACCGGAACCCAGCTGACTAAAAACCGCACAACAATGAACGTTTATTCGACTATAAAGCGGGAATATGGCTTTTTCGGGAAGCGTTATCACTACAGTGTTGAAAGCTAGTTCAAGCGCTTGTGCCCGAGATAGCTGTGGTTGAAATGCCAACTTACTGACTGGAAGACCCATGGTTTGATAACCATCGTCATCATCATCATCATCATCATCGACAGCATGACATCAGTGTTCAACACCGACGCTTCACTGCTGTACAACCATGATTTATTTGAAAGCCTTATTGTTAAGAAAAGAGTAATGGTGATCGGGGAAGGGACTTAGTGATAGCGTACCACAATCATTCCGAGGTGCCTATACCTCCAGATATCCACTCAGGTGATCTGGATAGAAACTTGACAGCAAGGACGCCACTGCCATTGGTTGGCAGCCATATCTTGTAGTGTCTCCAACCAGGCACAGTGAGGATCACGCGGTCCCCATCCTGGAAGGCGAGTAGCACCGACAGCACCCAAGCGTTTCTGATCTCCTTCATGCTACTCCGACAAGTAAAGGGCTGGCCACCTCTCTGTTTACGCCACTCCGAATTGGGCATGGAAAACAGTACTCTCTTCGGCAAACGATGGTTCGGCATACGTAAAACATGTCCCAACCAACGCAGCTTCTGGTGCTGGACACATTCTTCGATGGAAGTACCCGTTACACAACCGAAAACACGCTTTCTAACTGCCTCGTTACGGATCCGCCGACACCAACCCACACGAGCTATGGTTCTGAGACAACGATTGTCGAACACCTGAAGACGTCTCAGGTTCGCTGCTCGAATAGGCCAAGTCTCAAGGCCATACAACAAAANGCGGCCCGAGCCTTGCGGATTCGTGCATTTACCTCATCTGTCACACTGCAATCAGAACTAATACAACTTCCAAGATACGTAAAACGCTCCATTACCTCTCCCTGGATTGTAAGTGGCGAGTTCAGTGACTGCACGTCCACAAGCATGACCTTAGACTTTGTGGGTGCATGTTTTGAACCAAATCATGCTGTCGATGATGATGATGATGATGAACCAAGCCCCGGCATACCTACCGCTTCTGTCTAGGCTTGGGCAACCTGGTTGTACCTCAATCCTCACGCACTGAAAGGATGCTACAGTTGTACGATTATTATTATTATTATTATTATTATTATTATTATTATTATTATAACGTATGCTTCGGATGCTCAGTCGTACCTTGATTGCACTCTCAAGCTGGACGCAAATGGTCCGGATACGAAGGTTCTCACAGCAATCGCTTCGCCACTCGTTGTAGATAGAACCTCCAGCTTCACGATCGATCGGTGCACGAAGTCACAGTGGGAATCGACAGTGCACACACAAAATCCGATATCTAGTATTCTCTTGTATCAAACAATGCAACGATTGGGCTTCTATTGACTGTAATTACATAAAGTGGTCCACTGCAAAAAAGAACGTTTCGGACATTCCAGAGAATGACCCTTATATACTTGCACATCTCAGTAAGACGGCTTTTTCGAGTCAAAGAACCGGTAACTTGAATTTGAGCCGCCGGGCACAAAGACTGGTTCTCAGGCAAAAAAGCAAGACGATGTAACTCAGCCGATTGCGTGAACTCTATATCGTCCTTCTGATATAAGAACCTGAACGATTTGAACATGCGAAGAACAAATAAAAAACGCGCCAGATACAAATCACCACTGACGATTGTCCGGCGGCCAACCGATAAACATAAGCTGCATCGGACAGTAATCAGTCTACGGGATGCGGTACTGAAAAACAAGCTGAGTAAATATGAGTGAAGACCTCATCTCTGATTGCTACTGCAGGCATACACCTTAACAAGAAGCCGACAATCAAAAACGGGAATATATATATGGATTAGGTGGGGGGAGGGGCGAAAATGTCTGCGCCTACACCAGAGAGGAAGGATGGGTTGATGGGAGTTGATGTCATTTGCCTGGTTCCATAATATACAAAATAAGACCTCGAATACAAGCTGAGATTTCACGAATAAGCCATTATTCTTTCTCTCCATCGCACTTATCCGTTATCTACGGCCAAAAAGCGGAACGTGGTGCAGTGTGATCACGTAGATCAGATCGGAGATGTAAAAGAACTAAGAAGGTGTTATTGGAAGACTCGATTGGACCTCAGATAGTCGGATAGTCTCTGAAAAAATAAACAGAAGACCAGTTAAGTCACTCACCTCATTAATGAACTTATACGTCCGTATGAGGTTGACCGACATTTTCATCAGAGGTCGTTGTTCGTGGTCCTTGTTCCCCTGTGGGGCTTTCGTCGAGTCAGCTGGCAGTGCGTCTTTCATTCGAGTGGCTGCGGAGCCAGTACTGCACGAGCTATTCAATGTACAATGAGGTGAACAAGAATGCGCAGATGGACTGGTGCCAGTTGTGGCAGCTACATGTGCACCACCAAGGCGCGCACCAGAAGTATCGGTTGGTGCAGTCCGCGTGAGTGACATTGGACTTTCCGCCTGGCTTCCAATTTCCATCGCCGTTCCACTGGGGAACGCCCCGCAATCCATGTGACATGTGGGTGTGGGGCGGGAATCGCTTCCAGCAGAACCGTGCGAAACGTCCATCGGTTGATGCAGCAACTGATGTTCTTTTGGCGCCGTGCCTTTCCCTGCTGTGTAGGACGGGTCCAGATTGGCGTAGGTGGACACCAATATTGGGTGACTCGCAGGTAGATGGTAATCTGATGTCACGGAAGGAGCAGGAAGACCTTTGCTGGTCGGATCTTCCTCCTCTGTTAGTGTGGCCTTCCCCAGACGAAGTGAGTTTTTCACATCTGTTGACAGAGATTTTGACGCCTCGTCACCTTTTCCACCACGCTGTTCCAACTGTGACAATTGATCGGCTGTGACCAGCTGTCCATAAATGGCAGCCCCGGCCAAGGCAGTCTCTGCAGATGAAATCGAGCATTGCTGTTCAGTTGAGGGTAGCTGTTGTGGTTGTTGTTGTTGTTGCTGCTGCTGCTGCTGTTGGGTTCGATTGTGCATCGTGTAGAGGTTACCAGGTTTGGCGAAGCGCTCACTCGTGTTGGTCATCATCAGGTGAGTGTTGGAAGAGCTATCTGAAGGAAAAGGGAGAGTTTGTGGGTTAGACTTCGAAGGCAATTCCCATACATATGTGACTACTTCGATTTGGTCGGCAATAAAGTCGAGTAAAATATCCAAAGTCACCTAGCCTCGCATGAAACCACAGTCTGGAGAAAACGGAACAATATGCGAGATAGATGAGCGCTGACAAGTCGACCACTCATGGGGTAACTCGAGAAACGGTCAGTCCAAACCGACTGAATGCGTTGTAAATCGGTGCCTCTCCGAGAAATTAACACTTAGCTAGATAAAACATTTATATTGACTATCCAAGTGTGAAGCCGGAATAGTCCATTGGTGTCATGGTGGTGAAGTTTTCTAGCACCTGCCACCAAAATCATAGAAATCAATCTCATGGGAATCGCAAAAAGAATTTCGCGGGACTGACCAGTGTTTACCGCAGAAAAATGGCAAGCGTAAGGAGAATTTATCATACACAGGAATTAGACCTTCCTCAAACTCGTCAATCACATCATGATCCGCGAGACCGACGCCAGATGAGAACACTACCGTACAACGGAAGTGAGATGGCTCAGTGGTTAGAGGGCGAATTTACTGACCGGAAGTTTCGTGGCTTGAACCCGACTTCCGCATCTCAACTTCCACTGTCTAGGCCTGGACAATCTGACAGTATTCCAGTCCTCGTGCTTCCTTCTGGTGCCACGACAGCTAGGCACCGAAAGACGCTACAGCTAAACAGTTTGAATAAAGCCATATTATTGAAAAAAAGAGAGAGGATTAGGACAAGTCTATCACAAACGTTCCAAAAAGGCGAGATAGCTCGTGGCTATAGCACGAATTTACTGGTCGAAAGTTCCGTGGTCCGAACCCGACCGCCGCTTCTCGACTTTCCCTGTCTAGGCTTGGGTAACCTGGCAGTATACCAGCCCTCGCGCTTCCTTCGGTTAGCATGGCGGCTACTATTTGAATATAAAGGGTAGATGATATTAGAGAACTTCTGCGGTATACCCTATCGCGCAAGTGTGTTGAACAGAACTAACCGGTTGACGGAACCGAACGCATTCTTGAAGTCAAGGTACATTAAAATTGTAGGGAGCCTATAAGTATGACATTCCTCCCAGCAAAACAATCTGGTTACAACGGGGGTCAGGTTACCCCCCCCCCTTCAATTACCAAACCCAATGCGAGTACTGTTTTTGAAAGTGGCTATCGTATGGACTCAACCCAGTTGGTTGGGACGGTGTTTTTCACCCAAATAAGAGCAAATAAGTCAAACAATAGCATCTCGTTTATCAGTGTTTTCCGGCATAGCACCAGTTTTCTAAAACGCTGAAATCGGCGGACGGAAGCATGGAACGATCCACAACGAAGGACACTGAGCAAACTGTTTGAGAAGCATAGCTGTCGACTCGATTACGTACGGCGGGCGAGGTGGCTTAGTGGTTAGAGCGCGAATTTACTGACCGAAAGATCCGTGGTTCGAACCCAGCATCTGCATCTCTGCATCTTGACTTCTACCTAGGCTTTGGCAGCCTGGCAGTCTCCAAGTCTTCGTGCTTTCTTCAAGGCACTAAAAAAGATGTTGCAGCCGAACGATTTATTCCGGCTACGTACTAGACTGAAAAAGGAGAACTAAAGCCAATGACACCCTCAGGGAACAGCTGCCACGCACCTTGGAAGAAGCAAAAGGCTTTGACAGTTAGATGCTTAAGGAGCGACTGGCGAATCCGGAGTAAATTGGAATCAATAAATGAAATATGAACAGCAGTCCATTACATTACACGCGCAGATGCAGGTGAGCAAAAGGACACCTTCATAGAGAATGGAACTCTAAACTGTTCGGAAGCCAAAGAAGAAATATCAACAACCGTCGAGGATACTGTGTGAAGACATGGAGGTATATGCGTTTACCTACTCCCCGACAATCTGTTGCTGATCGTACAGGCAATCGTGCGAACCACATTCTCCAGCGAACAAGTAAACAATAACACTCATTCGAACAACAGAAGACTGTACTTTTACCGAAACCAACAGCATGGAGCCAGCACTCGATAGCAATTGAAACGCACACCCGCGCAGTAAACGGGTGTATGTGTTAATTGAAGACTGCTCACTCGTCCATCCAACCCCCCCCCCTCTTGAGCATACCTCTCACATGGACAACATACCTGGGAAGGAGTATGATCGCAACGACCGTAATATTTGCATAATTTATGCAAATTATTCGAACGCACGCACTTGAATGCACGTACGCACACACATACACACACACGCTCACATCTGAATACTGTCGCGTTATGAAAACATCAGCGACAATTACAGCTAAAGCATAGCTGAACGGAACCTGTGAACTCATGATGGTATGTCATCCAAACACATAAACACAACGGGCATTCTTCAGTTAGATGTCTTTATCCGTTTTCCCTTCAGCGGTAAGGAAAACCGGGGGTTCCACGGTTAGTGAAAGATAGGGGAATAAGACCTGAATGAAGGCGTCTTTGAGGGTACAAGGTCTATAAACCGCTATAAACCGCACAAACGGGGGAATACAATGGGACAAGAATCCAGAAAGCTACAGAGAGTTAAAGAGGATCTTGAGCAAGCCAGGAAAAGTATGATGTTATTATCTGCATCTGGATCTGGGAAGCAGGAAGCATGAAGGAAGCACGGGGGCTGGGATACTGCCAGGTTGCCCAAGCCTAGACAGGGCAAGTCGATAGGCAGAGGCCGGGTTCGAACCACAGACCTTCCGGTCAGTAAATTCGCGCTCTAATCACTTGGTTCATCTCACCTCCATCTCTGGAACTGGGGCGAAACACACTCGAAGAAAAATCCCAGGATATGTAGCAAACACTTCCGGATTGGATTTGGATATGGTGAGTACCAATATTGTCTCCAATAGTGAAACGGCAACCGGAGGGACTGTATTCCCTTCCACTCACACAAAGATCGGCTTCTGTCTCATAATGTACTCAAAGCCGAACCAACCAGCTGAGGACAGGCATTGGTTGGTGCATGAACGTAAATTTGAGAAAGCTCAGTGGTTAAGGTGCGAACTTACGGACCAGAAGGTCCGTGGTTCGAACCCGACCTCAACCTCTCGACTGCTTCTATCTAGGATTCGGCAATCTGGCAGTAGCTCAGTCGCCATCCACACAAAAGTGGTGTGCACACGGAGGAAGTGAACATTTATCAGGATTGAAAAAAGCCGAAATGGAGACAACCAAGCAAGAACTGATGTTGCTAACTAGCTCGCGCTACTTAATGGCAGTAACCTTTCTATTCAAGCGAAAACCACAGTACGATCAAGAAGCGTGAAATGGCGGACAGTACATGGCTGTAGCAGTTATACCTACCTTCCGGGATGGCGCGGCGAACTGAATACCGATAACCATCACTCAGAAGGCGTAACCCTTCTGTGTATGACGGCCCCATCACCGATTACACGGTGCGGAGTGAAAAATATGGAGAACCTGAGTGTGACAGATGGTGGTCAGAGTGCAAGGTACGTACACGGTAGATACCGTTAAGGAATATAGTAATCATTTTTTGACGGAGCACGTTCCTCACAAGTTTCCTGAAAACCACCCGACAAAACATGACCAGTTTCACCCGTCTTAGGGCTTACAAGATAGACGAGTTTTCATCAAATGTATGTTCTCATTGAACACCGAATCGCAAGCAACTGGCAAAATATACTCATATGCTATCTACCCCACCTCCCCGAATCATCGGTGAACGAAACTGTGGCAGCCACAACCACTGTACGACAAGTACGCGGTTATTACAGCTGACAATGACGAAGATGATGATATGCGATTTCAGCTGGTGTTAGGGAGCTCGTCAGCTGTAGCACCCTTCGGGTGCCTAACTGCCATGCTAACCGAAGGAAGCATGAGAGCTTGAATAATGCTACTTTGCCCAAGCCTAGACAGGGGACGTCGAGATCTCTGCACACTGTAACAAATGGGGCACCGACCGACCTACTGCCAGTCCGTTTTTTTTTGGTTGAAGGATAAAAACGAGAGATTTTGCTGAGTTCCCGTTAATGAGTGTTTTCAGGATCATCACCAATGCATCCTTGCTGTAAACAGAATATACTAACAACCTGGTGAACACTTAAGGGTTCCATTGGCATCTTTCATCCATGGTTATTGGACTGCTCCCAGAAGAAGATTGCTCTAAAGTATTAAAATCACAAATAGTGCATTTGGGTTGGGTTCTTAACATTGTGACTCGATTTACAAGCTTCTCACCCGATAATTGACATCCATCGTTTTTCGAGATCAATCGCGCTTTTCGGTCATTAAAGCCGCTTAGGTTGACACTGGTACTTGTAATTCCTTCGGCCGCAGCGCGTTTTGTGATCCAAGGTAATACGGAACCGCCGCTAGTCGTTTTGGGGACGGGCAAACCTCTACTCATACCGGCACACGCGAAACATCGGTCACGTGGAGCCGGCTCGTGGAATCAACAGAAGCGGTGAAAATATCACTTGAAATCTTCATAAGATCCAACAAGTCAACCCAAAGCAGCACAAGATGTTCGCTGCTGTCGATGTAAGAGGCAGCTGGAAGAAACAAAGAAAAGTGGCGGTAAACACACCCGAAGTAAAATAAATGTTGGAGTTCCAAGGGACGTGAGTTTAGTGGGACACCGGGAAGAAGACAATACCCACTGCTAACAGTCGTTGTCAGCTTCGTAGGTTTTTTGGCAGGGACTTGCCTTGGCTGGTTAATTTATCCCCAAGAGTGAACAGGAAAGTGGTACATAGCAGCGATAAAGTGAACCAACGAAATAATAAATTAGATAGCAGGTAAATTCGTAGCGAGAGCGATTGTCGTCAACCAGGAGAATGATATCATATGAGCTTTGCGGCAGGACTATCGCACAGGAAATGCTAATCCCCGTCATAAGCTTGAATGTAAAAGGCCAACTATGTTGCTTCCTGAGCACCTAGTTGCCACGCAAATATAAGACACACGAAAACTGAGGTATGAAGACCATGGCAAAGCCTGGAAAGACTAAGTCGAGATTTAAGTCAAAGCAAAGGTCTCATAAGCAAAGCCTCATGAGCCTTTCGAGTTTAACATGGCCCAGTGGTTAAGGCGCAAACTCACCGTGGTCCGTAGCTAACATCTCCACTTTCGTGCTTCCTTCTGGTGGCATGGCAGCTAGGTACCAAAGGGGTGCTACAACTGAACCATTATTATTATTATTATTATTATTATTATTATTATTATTATTATTATTGTTAAACGTCTCAGGACTGAATGCCGGTGTGGGAGCATCTGAGTTGCCTCAATCTCCAAGGGTCGGTGAGCTGCGCATAGTGAGAGGTGAAAGGACATTGAAAACACATCACCGCCCAGGCGTGTGGATGCGTAACCCAAAGAGGCGCAATTCATAAAAAATGGCCACTAAATCCACAGACAGGGACAGTTTGACGAGCAGCACCGTCACTGGCACCGATAACCGAACAATCGTTGCTTAGCTACCATGCGATCGACATCACCATCAACGACAACACCTGAGAACAACGATACCCCACTGCTACATAACCATGTTGATTTAGCCTTATTGTACGAAGTGGGAAAGGGGCACGATCCTGATGGGCAAAATATCCCACCAAATAATGGAAGGAATGGTGAGCTCCGACTCCAAAGAACGATTCACCGCAAGACCCCTTCACTATTATCAACGTAAAAAAAAAGTCCCGACCCCATTTAATGAAAAAAATGGGCCATCTGTAGCAATTAGTTCGTCTTGCACTCATATGACGATTCATATGCAACATTTTCATCGCTGCAACTTCGGCTTTGAAGTCGGCGCCGTTCGTTCGAGTTTAGTTGCATTGGGATGAGTCTGCTACATTTCGGACAGATTCAGTACAGTATCAAAAAACGAACGTGATCACTTTCCTCAAATTCGGGTGTGTCCTCCGCAACTTGCCGCAACAAACCTTGCGGACCGGGCCTAATGAAATACCTGTGCATATGATCGGGAAGGAAAATGCATGGCTAATAGGGCCACATTTCTCCATTCGCGATAATCCGCAGTAGTCGGTCAATGCTCGAAACCAAGTGGACTGTTAAGGGGTTTTTGTTACTTTGAGTGCGACAACGAGAGATTCAAATAGCCTTTTCTTCCTAAATTTGCAAGACGTAAATCTTAGATTCACTTGTGAGCGAAAATCAGTCGCTAGTTAACAATGATCAGGATGAACACTTCCCACGTTTCCCGAACGAGCGTCTCCTGCAGAGCTGTATTCGGCCCCCAACCAGATTGTGCGGCTTGCGAAGGCAGGCACTTTCGTTAAGAAGCTAGTGTTTGATTTGGGAGGATCAGCCTAGGGCTGGCGATCCTAATAACATTGACCAACAGAAACAGCTGTGTCAATTTACAAGGTAAAACCACTGATGATCAACTTCATGGTTGTAGATGTAATTCATTGACAGTGCTGATGGTCAACAGCATCTAAAGTGTTAGCTCATTAAAACGTACCGACTCCTTGGAGCAAGTTACCGGTCCCAGTGGTAACCTCAGTTCACTTCTTGGTCGGACTGCCTAGCTGCTTTTGTGCGTTGGGCTGGGCTGGAATAAGACGTTGGATCAATCTCACCGATGATATCTTGCATCGACATGACGTTCAGGTGTGCTTATTTCAATGGTTTAGATGTAGATGCCACACTCTTGGCCATTTTCTCCAGGGACATAAGCCAGAAGTATACAACCTGGGGAAGTCCCCCCCACTAAGCACCAGTTACCACTACTGATGTATTGCTGTAAGCGATGATGGTTAATAGTCTTTTTTGAAGGGGCAGTGGTCCAAGACAGTGGTTACGGAAGTACCCAAGCCTAGACAGGAGTAGTCGAGAGGCAGAGGTCGAGTCCGAACCACAGACCTTCTGGTCATTAAATTCGCGCTCTAACCACTGCCTTATATCAAGAGAGATATAAGACAACTGTGCCCGCTGGAGGAAGAAGTGATGAACATGACTTGATTGTTTCAATTGTTAGCGCTCGTTCCTGAGAATTACTCACGACTAGGAGTATAGTATTCAGTTCATGCTGCATTCCTACGAAAATTTTCACCCGCCACACTTTCTTGATTTAGCAATGCCACCCAACTTGGCACGCGATAGCAATGCGTGTGACCTTGATTACTTTAAGGTACGTTTTTGTTTTATTCATACCACAGGATTAGTCTTTCTAAGTATTCCACTGTTTAAGTAGTTTAGTCAGGCTGTAACACAACTTCAAGTATGTAACGGATTTGTGCAGCTGGCCACTCCGTTGCTGGTGACATTACTGTAGGTACATTCTCAAGGAATGACATCCATTCGTCGCCGATTGCTGTCAGCTGTAGTATCTACCATCAACTCGGCCGCATGCACTTCCAAATCTTCGAACCAAGGCGCTCAGTTCGTCTACCAGCGTATAACCTTCACCTGTAGCACCCCTTCGGCGCCTAGCTGCCATGCCACCAGAAGGAAGCACGAGGGTCGAGATACCCCCAAGTTTCCCAAGCCTAGACAAGAGCGGTCAGATACCCCCCAAGTTTCCCAAGCCTAGACAAGAGCGGTCGAGATACCCCCAAGTTTCCCAAGCCTAGACAAGAGCGGTCGAGATACAGGGGTCGGATTTGCACCATGGACCTTCCGGTCAGTAAGTTCGCGCCTTAGCCGCTAAGCCTTCTCGAGCTGGACTAGCTGTCTATTGGTGGGTGCTTTTCCTTGGGAACGAGGAATCAAGACCTATGTACGGTTGTTGAACTGACCATCCTGTCGATTTTTTCTTGCCTAGTAACCTAGAAGCCTCTGCGGCTGGTTCCACCAGGGCCACTGTTGTCTTAAGCCGCCGAGCTGAACAGCTACTGCTCGAAAGGTTGCTCACCGATAGTTCGCTTGCGTACAAAGGTGACCCACTCCAGATAACCGAAGGCCACGTCGACTGGACGTATGTTGCGGGTCCGATACGAGCCATACGAAGACATGCATTGGCTAGTGAGAATGTGAGTAAATCAGGATCGCACACTTTACCTCGATAATTTCGTGATAATCCCATAAATGTAGTTGTAATAACTTTTGCTTGCTCTTATTAGACTGTTTAAAGCACCCTTTCGGTGCCTAACTGCCATGCTACCAGAAGGAAGTGCGAGGGATGGGATGCTGCTAGGTCGCCCAAGACAGGGGAAGTTGTGAACTTGGTTTCATATGGTTGATGAAGTAGTGCCTGATTATTCTCAATTCTCTAGACCTGGTACGCAAAGTAACTTCCAGAAACGTAGTGAACTTCCAAACAGACCTCAAGAAAACTACCCACACCCTGTTGGTTTTGTGACGGCTGGCACTTTTCACACCAGTCACCACCCGAAACACAAGTGCAAAGTGTAATGGAAGAGACCACAAGGAAACATGTTGCAGAGATAAAGTCAAGGGATCGCGCAAACATTGGCCTAGGAAAAATGCATTCACAAGCCTTTGTCAATACACCCAGGGGGTATCAATAGTGCACCGGTTACCCTCCAGTTTCAAGAAGATTCTGACCTCAATATGGTTTCCCAACGTGCCTCGAACGTAATTGAAAGGTTACCTGTTGAACAAAGTGCACCGTTTGTATTGTCTGGTGGAAGCCTCAAACTGACCAGCGAATTGAGCTACCCAGTGACATTCAACTCAATAGTGCTTGCTACCCCACCAACTACTACATTAGGTCCAATATCCTAGCCCCAGATTAGTGTGATAAGCTTCAACGCTTGGAGCAAATCCTTGATACTGCTTGCAATCAGGCTTCAGGTGACGGCAGTACGCTTCCGAGAGCAACACATCCTGACGACTTTGTGGTTGCTACAGTTACAGCCAAACGGAAGGCCAGTCGGAGCATGCGCGATACAGCATTTATTCAGTTCCTGATTCGGACAGCGATAGCTCTCGCACTTTAGTCCACCTTGGCAAATCCTGCCGACGGCATGCAACACGGTACTCGCGGCTCCTGACCTTCAATCCACAGTTCATTGGTCAGACAGAGTTGAAGCGGAGTATGTGTTAAACATTGGTGTTATGTTGTCTCTTGTGATGATGATGGCAGAATGTTACACTGTTATCCAAAAAGCCAAGGACCGGCATAAGGTACAAAGCGGCATTCACATTAGGGCCAGGTGCTCATTCGGGAATATGGTGGACGCTGTTCACGGTGGCGGTCAGGTCGATTGCTACGTCAAGCAGGCGGCTCAACTCATTTTTCAGGAGTGTATATGCCAGGGGAATCAAATTTACAGCAGATTTATGCCCCACAATGGGACCACGTCGCATAAAAACAAAAATTACATCGTTCATCTGTAACACCCATTTTGGTATTTAGCTGCCATACCACCCGAAGGAACCACGAAGGCTGGAATACTGCCAGGTTGGCCAAGTCTAGGCAGGGGAGGTTAAGATGCAAAGGTCGGGTTCGAACGACGGGCTTTCTGGTCAATCAATTCGCACTCCACCACTGAGCCGCATAAAAACAAAAATTACATCGTTCATCTGTAACACCCATTTTGGTATTTAGCTGCCATACCACCCGAAGGAACCACGAAGGCTGGAATACTGCCAGGTTGGCCAAGTCTAGGCAGGGGAAGTTAAGATGCAAAGGTCGGGTTCGAACGACGGGCTTTCTGGTCAATCAATTCGCACTCCAACCACTGAGCCATCTCGCAAAGAACACTGGACAATTGTGATACATCCGGAGTGGACAGCGCGCCCACAGCACCAGACCCCAGATCAGATGAGATCCGATCGGGGATGACAACAGCCTCCTAAGTCTTCAAGGTCAAATCGAAGTTGCAGCCGAATGAACAGAAACCCCATGCATGAGACCAGCCGCTCTAGGTAACCGCACGATATTGATTGGGCGGTGTCACAAGCCGACCGCAGACCATTCGACAGCATGTCCCAACCAGCCAAAATGTGAGCCAGTCAGGATCGAGGATTTAAGGTCGACCTTTCTTGCCCTGTCACGAAGACTCATACATGAAATCGTGGAAACTTCCGTGACAACCCAGTAAATAGGACTGTAACAACATTTCAAAACTGAGGGGATACTGGTAACTCATGTTGCAATAATGGCCGTCAGTTTGCTGCTGCACTGAGCAAGTTGGTTGCAAACATTTCAGTACCGGTCGGTGACATAATCAGTGCGTCGAGGTTGAAAGCTCCGTTTCAAATTGATTTCTTCCCGACAACTTTGCCGAAGGAGAGGTGTCAAGGATGTCAGTATACCAAGTATTCTTTGACTGTTAAATTATTATGAATTTAGCGAAATACACACCTTTTTGGTTTTTCGATATGCTCACTTGAAATCCAGACGAATCTCCCGTTTATGATGAATGACCCAAGCCTTGCAGATTATGTCACACTACAATCAGAACCAATACAACTTCCAAGATATGTAGGACGCTTCACAAATTCGAGTGCCTCTGAATTTTAAATGGCGCGTTCAGTGACCGCATGTCCAGGAGCATGACGTTATACTTTAGAGGGTGCACACCAAAGGACGGGGTGACTGGTTAGTGTATCCAAAAACACCTATGCGTACTCTTCCATTCCGAAAACGAGAACAAGGTCTTCTGCATATTCTAGATCGACAGGGTTTTCGTCAGAGGCTGTTTGAACACTAGAGTTTTGAAGATCTTTCAGCGTTTGTCTCATTACCTCATTCATCACGAAATGACATAGGAATGAATAGGAAGCTTTTGAAGAGCTCTCAGTATAGTCTCACACATCTGGAATTCTGAGAACACAAAACTTCTGGGGCGTTTTTTGATGCATATGGTAAACAAACCGGTCAACCGAGTCGAATGCGCCTTGGAATTCTACGATTACTGTAGCTGCGAGTCGTTTGTACGTACGACGTTTTTCTGATACCTGACGGAGTGTGAAGATCTGGTCAAACAAGTCATGACAGGCCGGAATCCAGCTTGCTGCTCTCGATGAAGCAAGAGTGAAGCCGACAGCCTTGCTACGACCAAGGTCTTAGGTCGATACGAGTCATTTTTTGAAACTAAACACTATCACTGACTCTCCTCAGTTGTCTGCGAGTCTCCTTTTCCCAGATGCAGGCAAACATATCAGAAGAGCCCTGACTGAGGAATTCAACCTCATCTTTAAGCAATGCGGATGGGATGACATCCGGATCAGAATCGCTTGAGATAATATATGCAGCCATAAACCTCAGAGGTCGTAGTGGGCTCCACGTTCATTTTCCAGGTTTCTACGTTAGTTGTAGGCTCCAAATGAGTGGCAGCTGATGGCCATGATAGATGCTGTTCGAAGTATTCGGTCCACCGGTCAAGGTGTTTTTTACTCAAGATGGTCACCCATTCTGATCCTTGATGGTTTTACCCACAGATAGTTACCAGAGCCCAATCGCGCGTGTAAACTGAAATGATCTTCGGGCATTACCAGCCTTTTGGGCCCCTTCCAATTCCTTGGCTTTCCGTGTCCACCAGACTTCACGATCGACCCGCACACTCACTTTCACTTGACGCCCGACAAATTGTCGCATCAAGCTATGTTCGGAGCCGGCTGGAATATTTCTCCGAGATTTGAGGCCACGACCAGCACGCCGTTGAAGGACACCATGTGGCCGGACTACTTTAGCCATTTTGGAAGTTAGTACTGCATAACAACAGTCTGCGTTCAGCACATAGCTGAAGCAGTCGTTCATATTGACCGTACGTACCGAGTCCAGTCTATGTTGACCAACTAATTGAGTCTTAGGTGCGCTAAACCGGTCCACTTGTGCATTCATATCTCCGGCAACCACGACGATATCTGAGCTTTTAGCCCGCCGCAAAAAGGCATTCAAGGCGTCGTAAAACTTGTCCTCGATGGTTTCTGAACTACAGTCGGTTGGGGTGTAAGCGGACACAACAAACGGACATCGATCGACTTCCCCCTTGTGAGACTCCCTCACAGACGTTGCCAGACGAACCGCACAGAGACAACTACCAAAGGGTATCCAGTCAAGCAAGGATCCTTCCACTCGGTGACTCAGGACGATACGAACCCCTGCACATCCTGCCGCAGAAGCCTCTGGGTCGCCAGAGGTGAACAGCCGGAAGCGGCTGGAGAATGGGCGGTTGGCTCAACCACTGTGCTTGCATCCTGAATACTTATTTCTGATACACAGCACACATCAATGCCAGGTGAGTCCAATGTGAAAGCAAGAGCAACTTGTTCACCTGCTTACTCTAGAGTGCAACCAGATAGACTGGTCGCCAAGGCCTGAGGACGTCGGCGTTCGATGGCCGGCGGATGTTTGCAAAACTGATGCAAGATGGACGGAGCCATCAGTCCTAAGTGCTAGGGCTATTGATGGGATGGAAAGAGCAGAAAGAAAAAGTACGTGAAAGAGAAAGAAGGAAGGAGTCATCAATAACCTGTCCTCGCTTACACACCCTGCTGTATGCGGCGAGTAAGGTGACCCGGTTAATGGCACCACGTGACGGCCCATGTGGCATGAGTTTATTTGTGCATGCGCAATCCATAGTTGTACGTGGGCTGAGATACTACCAGGGCGCGGTTGACCAATCTGGTATGAGAGACTGCGAGCGTCGCGCGGACAACCCCCAGTAAAGCTCAATGAGCCACCCATCATAGCACGGTGAGGTCCCGTCTCTTCGTGATGATTCACAGGAAGTCTCGTACGGCGGTGCATTTGCGACCGTTGAAGTTTGCTTGTGCAGCTTGGCGGTTGGTATGCAGATTGACAATCGGTGCTCCTGGGGGGTTGGGTGGGAAAAACTGTCGGTGTGTTCGACTCTCTTTAGGAAGCGCAGTGGAAAAAGTCCCAAACTCACCTGATAGCTGCTGATACGCTGCCGATCACGCTCCACATGTTACACTGGATTGGTCACGTGCTCCGCATGACAGTCGACCAACTTCCTTGAAGGGCTGTTTTCGCACAACCTCGTGAGCCATCGAAGGTCGAACGGCAACAAGGCATGACAGCCATTATCAGCAAACTCAACCGCGCTGGTCATTGCCTTCCCCCCGGATGGGGACCCCGAGATGGCACGAATAAATGGTTAGAGACACTGTCAGACGTCGCCCAGTCAAGCCATCAATGGCGCTCATGCATCTAAGTATTTGCCTTCATAGCTCCCTACTCAATCTCCCTAATAAAAAGTTAATTGACAGCGCCGTACTTACGCATCTATTACATCAGCGACCGTCTCCAATAAGTAGCTACCCAACCCATCCCCATCCAACCCATCACCAGCAAACGAAACTGTGGCAATTATAACTGCTATGCGGCAAATACGCCGTTCTTAAAAGCAAGTCGTTCAGCTGTGACACCCTTTCCGTACCTATCTGCCATTCCACTCGAAGGAAGCACGAGGACTGGGATACCGCCAGATTGCTGAAGCCTAGACAGGGGAAGTCGAGATGAAGAGTTCGCGTCCCAACCACGGGCCTTCCGGTCAGTAAATTTGAGCTCTAAAAACAAAGCAACCTTGGCCCGGAGAGAGTATCGCTGCCTCAGAGTTAGTTGGAGGGTGAGAATATTACTGACGCATCCTCTTGCAGGACGAAATCCAGTTTGGTGGTTTTCACGGATCCAGCTCTTCCCGTTTCCAGTCAACCTTCGAAGGATAAAAACCTCCGACACCACAGAAGTCCTGCTAATGCCAGTGGTCTTCACACAAAGTCCACGAACCCTTTTAGAAGACAGGAATAACTGTCAACATCCTCCATTTGGCAGACACTTTCCCTTCACTCCACATTTACTGACCGGAAGGTCCGTGGTCCGAACCCGACCTCTGCTTCGCAACTTCCCCTGTCTAGGCTTAGGCAACCTGGCAGCATCTCAGCCCTCATGCTTCCTTCGGGCAGCATGGCGGTTAGGCACCGGGTGTTACAGCTGAACGATCTTTTCGATAATGCAGCAAAGAGATTTGTTAGATAGGTCACCAGGTATTCTCCGCCTTCTTTGAAGAGAGCCGGATACAGGCCATCCGGTCCTGATGCCTTCTCATGTTTCAGTATGGATATTTCATACCTTATTTCTTCTTCTGGCGGCCGATTAAGGTTTACATTGCATTCGCCTGTACGTACTAACTCCAGAGACTGTTGAGGGAGGCCGGCTAAACTATTCTTCGAAGTGTTCGGTTCATCCTTCCAGTCGAATTTTCTGCGATTGAATTGAGCCAACTTTCCCATTTATCGTCACACTGACAATTGCCTACCTAGAGCCGG
>NW_008751796.1:920580-934451 GCF_000715545.1 Opisthorchis viverrini
CAGTTTGGTGGTTTTCACGGGTCCAGCTCTTCCCGTTTACAGTCAACCTTCGAAGGATAAAAACCTCCGACACCACAGAAGTCCTGCTAATGCCAGTGGTCTTCACACAAAGTCCACGAACCCTTTTAGAAGACAGGAATAACTGTCAACATCCTCCATTTGGCAGACACTTTCCCTTCACTCCACATTTACTGACCGGAAGGTCCGTGGTCCGAACCCGACCTCTGCTTCGCAACTTCCCCTGTCTAGGCTTAGGCAACCTGGCAGCATCTCAGCCCTCATGCTTCCTTCGGGCAGCATGGCGGTTAGGCACCGGGTGTTACAGCTGAACGATCTTTTCGATAATGCAGCAAAGAGATTTGTTAGATAGGTCACCAGGTATTCTCCGCCTTCTTTGAAGAGAGCCGGATACAGGCCATCCGGTCCTGATGCCTTCTCATGTTTCAGTATGGATATTTCATACCTTATTTCTTCTTCTGGCGGCCGATTAAGGTTTACATTGCATTCGCCTGTACGTACTAACTCCAGAGACTGTTGAGGGAGGCCGGCTAAACTATTCTTCGAAGTGTTCGGTTCATCCTTCCAGTCGAATTTTCTGCGATTGAATTGAGCCAACTTTCCCATTTATCGTCACACTGACAATTGCCTACCTAGAGCCGGTCGAACGTATCAGTTGATATACGGCACGGCTGTTTACGGTAGAAAAAGCTTCTACCTCACGCGCTTAGGATACCCACCAAAGCTCCCGATCTTTCCTTAGGCCCACCACTATTTGGTTTGAGAGATTGATATGCGTCGTCGTACTCGTTAGCATGGACTGCCTGGTACCAGCGACCTCAACTATATCCTGTGGTCATTTGATTGTATGAAAGAAGCCAGGCGGGCAGCATTGAACACCACCAGCATAGCTCCTCGATATGCTTCATCCACGTGCTCGCTACCAGTACAGTATTGGTTTACTGTAGAGTTGCTGAGCTGGCTCGAATCGATACTGCTGAACGATGATGGTTCTTCGAGGAAGTTTGGTTGGCATGCTTCTTGTTGACTCGCGAGGCTCTGAAGGGAAACATGTTCCCACGCATGCTCGATCCACCATGGCGCGATCGGAATCAAATTGTCTGCCCAAGAAGAAACGGCAGTATTAAATTGTGGCTCTCCGCCGATGACTTATGGCCACGTGATCCAACTGGATCCATGGACAATTCGCAGTTAGTGGCCGCCAGGATATGCGACGCGCACGTGCGCTGAAAGTTCGTAATGGCCAGAAAGAGTTGACCATCAGCACACAGCTGCAGGACTCGCTTTCCGTTGTCCGTCCGATAAGCGTCGACTCCGAATCAACCACGCAGAAGTGATTCTAGGAAGCTCAGATAACCGACGTTGGCATTCATATGGCCTGCAAAGGTCATGATGTCAGTGCTTTCTGCTTGACAAACGAGTGCGGAAAACTATCTACAGAAAGTATCCTTCTAGGCGTCAGAACTGCAGTCCGTAGGGGCATATGCACACAATACAAACAGGCACTGGAGTATAGACAACTGTTCTTTGGAATCTAACCCAGCTCTTAGACTGAATGGAACCTTCAGGCCATACATGTTCCACGAATTACCGCTTCTGGATCACCCGACACATGGAGAGCGAAATGTGGAAGAGCTCCCGTTCTTGGCGTCTCGAGATGCATAATCACACTTAGACCTTGTAGGCGTGTTTGAGACACCGCATACGTCCGTTTTCAGGGAATTTAAGGCCTCAGACGGGCATTGCCTGTTCACCAGTAGAGCACGGACGCTGATAGATGATATTTAGAAAGGATCTCGCGGATTTAGCAGTATCAATAGGCAGTGGGGTGAGATAAATGACAATCCGTCGATCCAGCAACGTGTGCTTGTGTGATGGAAAGAGGTTAGGAAGGGGCATTGGTGGACGAACAACTGTGCGGTAAACGATACTTCCCGATTGCCTGGGCCGAGGAACGGAGTTTAGTTGAGGTACCTCACCTTGAGCCTTAGACTGGAAAGACCAACCCACAAGGCAATGGGAGGACTTGGGGGTTTGGTAGGGGATCTCACTTTCGTTTTGACTCAAAAATCCAACCCACGAGGCAGTAAACAGTAGGGTTTTGCTTGGCGATGATTCAACAGTCTGACTTGCCCGGCTGCAGTGGACTAGCCTAACCCGAAGGAGCATGAGTAAGCCAGTAGTCTCCCTCCTGATGCGGCTGCGAACAACAGGTATCTTCTGAGTGGCACCAGACTCTGGCTTTAAAATAGTTCGACCGTGTTGTACAATGCGTCGGCGGTCCCGGTCAACCGTTGAGTAGTCGGAATGTGCGGCTTTTCGGGCCGTCCTCCTCCGGAAGAAGGCAACATTGCTGCTTCCACGAATATGGACATGCTGGTCACCAGGGAGAAAGACCTTCCTGCCTTCACACTCCTATACAGGACAGTACGACTTGACCACCAGACTGTCTCGTACTGAGTTCTCTCTGCCCTTGGCTTGACTGCTTCCCTTTGGGCTCCCTGATACGGTTGCATCTTATGGAACGAAGTTCCAGCCAGTGTAGTCCGCGGGATGATTGCAGTACTTAGGTCCGACTACCACGTCATGATGGCAGCTTTAGGTCGAGAGATTTTCCAAGGGTGTATTTCGAACGGACTACGAATATCACATGACGATCGTCGCCGCGAGGGAACCAGAATTGAGGAACCATAATGCCATTTCAGTCATCATGGGCACTAGGTACCGGTGCTTAGCTGTCATACGACCATGAAGGAAAATGGCACTGGTAGTGAGTGGAAAGTAAAAGGGTCTCAATCCCTGAGTCCCTAAAGAGGACGAACGCAGTGTCTAAGTCATGCGAAATCACTGAGGTAAGTACATCCGGGCTTCATTTCAGAGCAACACATCGTCAGCGCGATGACCCAGCACTCCTTGAAGAATGAGCTCGACTTTAGAACAGAAACCGTTACAGGTGTAATTAATAGTGCGCGCAATGTAGCCCGCTTGGAGATAAAGATTAATTGCTAGTTTACGACATCCATATGGGTCCAACTGTGATATATCCACCATTGAAGTTGCAGGGTGGTCGCAATCACTTTCCACCTGTACCTCATACTGAGGCGCGAGAAGATAGCGTGAGTTTCCCTTGGTTTCGGCGCACACTTTCAGATCCGGAATATCACACAAATGAGCTCCAAAGCGCCAAAATTCGGCTCCAATAACAATGGAGTCAGAGGGTATACTAGAATAACCGCCCGAAGCACTCAAAATCACGCAGGCACCCTTTACAGACTGTAATTCGAACTTGTACTTATGCCCCAGCATGTTGGTGGTACCCGTCCTGTCAATGAGCAGCTATGGGTGAATGAGGGAAAACAAAATATCCCGGAGAATAATTCCTCCAATTTTTCTAGACTCGACGCTTACTCAGCTGATGCTACAGATGTGGTATGCAGAGCGACGGACGGTAATCCATACTGCACAGTCATCAAATCGGCTCCGCTCAGATGCCCGTACGTCAGATTTCGTTTGGTTTCTAGTTTACAGACTCCACTAGTCATTACTTCCCACTGGTAGTTCTATCGCCGGCACCAAATCCAACCAGCAATCGCTCGATCTTCCTGTACCGAGTTCGGGAGTCGAAGGTAGTACACATCTTTCGAGAATACCCTATCTTTTGCTCGGATTCCAAAGAAGACCCCCTACCATTTCGAAAAATTTGAATGAGCGCGCGTCGAAGGTCGCTTAGCTCGTACGTTCATACAATTAAAACCCACTCACGGACAGGTAAACTACACTGAACAAAAAGTTCAATAAGTTGGGGCATGAATTCAGACAGCAGTAGGCTCGAACCATAAATAGCTAGATAGTGTTTATAGTTCCGAGGCGAGCTGCTGAAACTGAGGGCGGACAGCTTTGAAGTCCATGACGAATTTTTACGAACGGCCTGAAATCCTGCAGTTCTAAATTCATCACACCTGGAATGGTTATGAAGGTCACAAGGCAGTAAGTAGTCTCTAAACAGGAACTCTTCCCCTAATGACGAAAGGTGCGCTCGCGCGATTCTTTTGGAGGAGACTGGTTCCACTCAGACATCTCTTGCTTTTTTCAATGAAAGTCGTTCAAGGGATTTCGACGAAAGGTGCGCTCGCGCGATTCTTTTTGAGGAGACTGGTTCCACTCAGACATCTCCTGACTTTATCAATGAAAGTCGTTCAAAGGGATTTCGCAGACTTTCAGATGATTCGGTGCACCTTTTCTCGCACTACTCGCGTGGGCTTCGAGATAATACATGCAGCCCCTCTCAGACCGCCCTTTCAAAACTCACGCCAAGTTACCCTTCGGAACCTGACAAAAATATCATCCTCCACTGGCCCATACGCGGACAGGTCACAGTGATGTTTTCTGGTCTCAACTAGGCGTCTGGATGCCCCCAAACTCTTATTCGTAGGCTATCGTCACCTGAACTTACCTGCGCCTTAGTTGAACAAGATTTGGTTGGCAGGTCTTCTCTGGCCAGCCCAGAAAATGCACACCAGATAAATGAAAATAAGATTCTTATGAGATAACCGGTTTTCAAATTTCGGTTAGTTAGTGCGTCGAACAACCTTTTTCCCACAATTGTCCGCGCTGCTTCTGGGACCCAGTACAAGTCACTTTCTGATGGTATTTGTTTGAGACCTGGCGCTGTTAGGCTAACTGGTCGGCGAAGGGAACTTACAAAGTGGCGGTACACCCTCGGTCCCGTATATCAATCCTCGAATCTCTGAGCTGCATTCGGTGACGGCCGGTAGTGTTTAGACGAGGGTGGCAGTCTCCGTACATAATTTACTGTGTCCCGATGCAAACAAAACCATGTATGTAGAGTATGGATTGAACGGTAGGATGAGGGCGAACGTCTATTCGGTCTTCACTGTCGAATTACTTTCATGCCGTCTTTATCTCGAAGTACACCACCAACACACCGATTTCGGTGTTTATGGTGCATTATATGAGCAACAACGATGAAGGCGTGCGCGCGCTTTCAACGGCAGCGAGCAGGATTTGCACAATTGACTGCGGCTAACACCTGCTTCTTTTGGATTTTTGCCCCCAACTTCGCAGCCGAGGGTGTTTCCTGCCGTTCATATATATAACGCTACCAAATGTCACACGTCTTAGACATCCCCGGCAGAAAAACGTGTTTCCGCACAGTTCCGAAAATCCATCCTATGACACTGAAAACTCCTCGAAAATTTCACATCCATTGCCTGTATCGCATGCCTCAAAACACCGCCTTTGACGATTAATTGCCGGTGTTCCCGGAGGCTGGGCTTTTGTCCACACGGAGCTTCGAAGATCTGTCACCGGCCCATGAATCGGACGAACCCCAAGCCTTACTAGTAGCTCGCTTTCAGTGCTTAGCCTCAGATCAGGCGACCATTAACCCTGTAAAATACAGTTTCTGACAGACCGTCGTCGGCATTTTTCTATAAGAAGTCGGCCTGCTTTTCATTGGCTAATTCTCGCGGCAAGCGACACTGGCTTCCACCTCCGCTAAATGGCAAGTTCTTGTTTGCAGTTTTCACAAACCCCCGCTTAGTTTCCCTAGAGACATACGACGCTCGCTTGTCCACCTGTTACTGGATGGCCTGTGGAACTGTTGGGGTTGCAATTAGTTAATCTAATGTGCTCTACCACGTATAAAGCCCCCGGACGATTACTACCAAAGTACCTGGTAATCATCGGACCGCGTTTCCTTGCATTTTGTGTCACCACAGCCTAACAATTTAATCATCTTTTCTGTCATATGTCGTTTCACGTGTACGCATGAAAATCGGTCACTTCTTCGTTCTAGTGTGGAGGGGGGTACGCCCCAAACTTTCTCCACCTCATGGCGCAGATGCCAAAATCATTTATTCCAAGGAGAGTGGGGTGGCGGAAGCGCATTTCGTGGCACCACGTATTGTGTTGACGAAGAAAGATAACGAAGCCACTGGTGCAACTGAACTTGCAGAAGCATATCTAGCTCCCTTGCGGAAATACCGGCAGAAAGTCATTGATTGCCGGATTCAAAAAGTGCGTCTGTATCGTAAAACCAAAACACGTTTGGTTGCCGTGGCCTCCGCTCCGCAACCTGACCACCATGACGTAAGTATTTATACCTCTGCGTGCAGAATAACATACACCGGCTTAACAAATCCTGATCGGTTTACCAGGCGGCCAAGATTCATAGTTGCACCTTCACACATGTAATTTTCTGCTGGTCCGAGTTCATATGCAACTTTTTGACCTGCCACTAAACCCAAGGGTATGGTCTACTTGCCCACAATGATTTAAGGCCATATTTGGTTAACTCAAGCCCGCTATGCACCAACCACAAGCGCCAAAACCAACATAAGTACTTCGGTGGTTCTGGGTGTTCGCACGCGTTCTCTTCGTTTATCATCACAAGCAGCAGCCCAATATTCAATAATACACAAACTCCTGCGATTCAGCGTGATGTGTTCGCGCTGCACCCGCACCGCTGTTCAAAACTTCACGGCTACAGGCATGCCCGAAATAGCCCATCCTCAGCGTGAGGGTTCAACAGTCATGTCGACACCGTTCATTTGATAAAAACAGCACCTACGGTAATTTTAGACGATCCGACTAGCAGATCTCTAGCATCGGGACACACCACTGCCGGTCGCTGATACTGGACCTCTTTACTCTCTCTCTCTCTCTCTCTGATGTTCTTATTCCCATTAACTCCCTCTTTGCAGGTCGGCGACCCTATTTTCGGACAACCTTGGTGAGCTAAATACTACCGCCATGTAATCGCCCGTTCCAACCAGTCCAAAGGCTATTCTCACGGCTAGCTAACTCGACGACAAAGTCCTTACCTTCCCTAGATTAGACAACTACTCTGGTCCAGCTAGCAGTTGGTTTCTGGGTCAACAAACAAATCCACGTTTCCTGGGTCCATTTAGCATGCCATCATCCACTTTTAGATTTTTTATCCATCGACACCGTTTTATCTGATACCTCATGGCACTCACCAGACGATGCTGCTCTCATCCTTCCTCATTCACAAGCTTCGAACTTTGGCTGTAGTTGCCCAAACGCCTCGTACAACCAGATTCATTCAGCCTGGCTGGTCCACGGTCTACACTCACACGGTCCTTTAACCGAAAGAAACTTATCCGTGACCGTGGGTCGGCCTCGCTGTTTCATTCTGTGTTATTATCCTTGCGAAATCCAGATCCAGCTTCCACGGAAATGCGCATCCCTTCTCGGATTATGGCATGCATCACTTGTTAGCTTGAAGCTGATGGCAGTTTTTCAAGGAGTGGTGACTGTTTCTCTTACGCTTACTTTCTCTATTGGTACTGTGCAACTCATGTAAGAAATACCAGATTAATCAGTCTATAATCTCGAAAGTTCATTCCCATCAACCCTTATACATATGAGTTCCCTAACCACAACGCCACTCTGCGTGCTTACGTCGGCTTTCACCAGATCCCTTCTGCTTCAATGACGTATGCCAGCAAGCCCAACCCTTGGTCCCGAGCCAATAAGTACAGATCCATCTATATCCAATTCCATATAATCACTTGTCATCACCCAAATCGCGGTAGACACCGAGCCTTTCTTGTTATGTATATTATCGCACCTTATACCATTTGATCTCTCCTTAAAATCACCATGCTTATCTGATCTCATCACATCCTCTCATCTCCCCAATCTTTGGACGACCTGGATGCCTATATTCCACTCCCCGTGGCCCATGATCTACGACCACAGGATCCCCAAACGGATCATATGAACCTTGCGATCCCATGTCTAATTCGTTCCATCTTATTTCCTCGGCCAGCCTGAAATGAATCCCGCTGCTCACAGAACTGCACATCCCGGCCCGAAAATCTTAGATGTTACGTCCATTACAAAATGTGGTGTCCGTTACGGGGCTGTCCAAAAACTGAAGCATACCAAGCCACTGATGGTACGGCATTGCAATACCCAGTTCCATTGCAAATATTCCAGTCCTTCTCTTGACCGTGCCTTCTCCCCGACTGCAGCTACGACAATCTCCCCACCCGACCACAACTGCCTCCATGACATATTCATTCCAATTTGTTCAACTACTAGTTCGACGTTAACCATCTCTGTGTTTCTGTGCTCCCCACAAAATTCATGTTCTCGCTCGGAATTTGCCATCAACTCACTCTTCCAAAGATCTATTATGCTGGACTCAGAAACAGCGACATCTGTTAATCTCTACAGTTTCGCTGTACAACATGTTTCTGTGATTCGTGTTAACGCCCATCCACTTTGCTAGCCCCTCCACTTTATCATTCCCACTTGCCTTTTTTGTGACCCAGGCCATGAGCACTATAGTCCAGGGCCACCTGGTCTCAGTGGTGGCTCGAGGTTTCAGTTCAGCTTACGCGGGTGTACGCCGCCAAATCTGCTACTGTTCTGGTGTTCTGGTTCCCCACGTTTTACCGTTACACATTTATTGCCATGTGTCAAACAGGGAGCATTTTCTCCCTCGCTCTTTTTTTGCCACCCGCCCTCAAATATCAACGATCCGATATTGCGCTGGCCATGAGTGACCTTGGGCAGTTGAGTAAATGGCCGGAGTCACAACAAGCAAAAATGGAGTGAATTTGGAATTATTCGAAGATCAAATAGCAAGTTGTCTCAGATAGGTGGTGCCACTGTTGTAGGGAAGTCAGGGAAAGTGTACAGGTCCGACGGAAAGATAGCGCTAATGTATAGGGCCAAACGAACACTGTTTTAACCTTGTGAAAGAGGAAAACCGAAATTGCAGCAGAAAACCATGTTGATCACATTCAACCAAAAGTTTTATCGGGATGGAATGAACTCGCTCGAGAGGCGGTTAATTCCAGGTGAAAAATAGCCTTGTAGTTGCCATTAGAGGCTCGGGTGTGCGTGATGTTGCGGTGGACATTCCAAGGAAAACTTGTTGCGTGAGTGTTATCACACTGAATATAACAGTTCCGCGCCCCCGTTGCACTGAAATACTTCGTTTTGTGGACAGCCACGTAACGGTCATCAAGGATGCCGCAATCGGAGAAGGGATACGCATTTCCGTGGCAGCTGGATCTGGATTTCGCAAGGAGATTAACACAGAATGACACAGCGAGGCCGATGCACGGTCACGGATGATTTTCCTTCAGTTGAAGGACCGTGTGAGTGTGGACCGTGAACCAGCCAGACTGAATTTCAAGGTCAGGTGATGTAGAAACTTTTTTGGATTATAGCCTACCCATAGGTCTTTGACCATTTTTATACTAGGTAACCATTTTTTCACCAGGGCTCCCTAGTTGTCGGCGGTCACAGAGTTAAACAGGTTTCCCTTCTTCAGTAGGCCTAATAGGTGTCAGTCCCGAGCGCGTATAACCTTCTCCTGCATAATCGTCCCTGATGACGTGCCGCTATTTGCCCCCCAATTCAGTTATTCCTGAATATCACCTTTTCCACCAATTGATTTTTTGTTCCTGACCGGATACGCCACTCATAGTAAAGTTTACACTATTAATCCTCAACCTACCTCGAAGTATTTCATTATGGCACCGCTCCCGTCTTCCTCCTCTAAGCAGTTGCCAGACCTCGAATCCCCATCAACTATCTCCACAGTATATCCAAAGAGGAGGCTCGCAGCCAGAAGACCTAGCTCCCAACCCCCACATCTATCGAGGCTGGCAAAAACTGCACCACAGACAACCACAGATTGTTCAGTAGTCCTAACTGATATATCTTTGCTTCCGCAACCTGGCAAAACTCTTCTTTCACAACTACCAGTAGAACCTCAGGTTCTGAAAGACCTGGAAAATTTCAGCATTCGTCTACAAAATATAGAAATTGAAATGTCTTCCTTGCGAACCATACAATCGATTCCATGTCTCTTAAATTCGGATGCAACATGTGACCCTACGAACATAGAAAAGCGTCTAGTTTAATTGACACGATTGCGTCAGAGATTTGTCAACGCATCGGATGTCGGCACCAGGTCCTAGTATTCAACGCCCTTGATCGAACTCCGCTCGAGCGCACCAAAACTGCCATCTTGACAGCATGTGGCATGCTGGATACTGTGTGCACAGCTCGGTGGCTCCGAGTAATTTCGGGATGAAAAGAATGCCGTGCGTCTTCTAACATCGCAGGCACTTCTCACCTCCACCGAAAAATTCCACACCATAAAACTCAAGCTGCCCGTACTCGAATGCAAAGACGGCTCGCCCAAAAGTTACCTCAACCTGTTGCCCCATCTACCACCAGAACTTGCATGGATGCTCCCAAGGTACCCCTAAGCTCTGAGTGCTCCGTGAGTACTTCCAGCACTAAATCTACAAACATCGTAGCCTTACAAAACCCTGAGTCCTCCATCGCCCCTGCAACTGGACTCTCTGCTTCACCATCCATAAAACTGCAAACGCCCCCATCAGCCCGTAGGACTCTCTGCTAGTGTTCAAATGGCTGAAGCGGAACGTCTCACAACCAGGTCGATGACTAACCAGTTGTTCACAACCAGGTCGATGACTACACCAGTTGTTGATAGCACTCGTTCTCGTCACAGGCCCCCTGATCAGCTGTCTCTCCGTGCTCCAACTCCCCCAAAATACGCCTTCGGGCTCAAGCACTTACTGTCAAGGTCACGATACGAAGCGCACCGTAAGTTGCATCCCCGAAAACCTGACACTCCGCTTGCTGTTGTACCTACACTTGTTGCACCATCAGCTACCAGTACGTACGTCGACACTCCCACGCTACATATATGCCTCAAAGGCTCATCGACTGCTCCAAGCACTGGACCCACACCAGACTACTCAGAGGTTTCTCACTTCATGGCCTTGCAGGACCCTCAGCCCTTTATCGCTCCCACAAATGGACTCTATGGTTCACCATCAGTAAAAACTACAAATGCCCTCATCAGCCCAGTAGAACTCCCTCCTGGCACTGAATTGACTGACGGGGCACGTCCACCAGCCAGAGCAGTGACTACAGAAGACGTTGACAGCACTCGATCTTGTCACAGACCCCTGACCTGCTGTCTCTCCGCGTTACACCTCCGCCAAAATACGCCCTCCGGCTCAAACATCTACTGTCAACGCCGCGATAAGTAAAACACCTCTAAATACGCCCTCGAGAATCTATCCCTCGCTGTTATCAAGGTAACGGCACCTTGCTTCGGCCTCCCCATGACTACATGACAAATACACCAAACCACGAGTACCGCGCGTTAGATGAAACCCATATCTGCATATACCGGCGGCCAGCTCAGGCCCTTATGCGCCTCCACCACCCCACACACCCACTTCCGTCCTAACTGTTGACCATTTTCGGACGCGACTTCTCCCTGCACAACCACCGTTACTTTCTGCACCATGCCATTCTCTACGCCTCAGACCGATGAGAATGGCCTCGTGTCCCAAGACCCCTCCCAACCCCTAACCGCTTTAGACTACATACCAGCCGTCAAGACATATACCCCACTCCATAATGAAATTTATGTTCTACTTTCTGCCGTGGATTCAAACATACTTCAACCACTACTCACCCCCCTACCCCCAGCTGTTAATAAAACTCGACCTAATCCGAACACATGTGTAGTCAACGCTACTTCATGTAACCCTACCACCCCTGACCAATTCCCCTAGTACCGAACTCCACCATAAACGAAGTTACCAAATTCCTACTTAGTATATAGTGCTCGCAAATGGACCTATCAACTATGCTCTTCAACGCCCGCTCACTGCTGCCAAAAATCCATACACTCCTTGCGCTTATTGCTGTTGCGCAACCAAGTCTGATTTGTATGACCAAAAAATGGCTCTCGGTTGATACTCCAGATACGGTGGTCTCAATCTCTGATTATAATCTTCACCGCTCTGACAGGAGGAACTCAAGGAGTGGAGGCTGTGCCATCTACTCCAAATCGGAACTTCGTGCAACCCTCCTGATTATCCCAGCCTAGAAGGGATTCCAGAAACTACCAGGATCTCCATAGAGCAGACCAAGCGACCTGTACTAGTAGGCTGTATCTATCTACCACCACCCCCTCCCCCGCTTCTATAACTGACTTGTCCCGTATTATCTACACTGCTCACGCCCTTCCTCATTCATCTAAATTCGTGCTGGGAGACTTCAACCTACCGGATATTTCCTGGTCACCCACTCTGGGCCCTAGTCGTTACGCCTCACTGCTTGCCCAGCTTAGTGTAGAGGGTTGGTCTCAGACTGTACGCAGCCCCACTCGTGACCAACACAACTTAGATCTAATATTTTCACACGAGGGTCATTTGGCTACGACTGCAGTTGGTCCATGCTTTCCAGGTAGCGATCACTGCGTTATCTCATGTAACGCAGTCAGGTTTGGCTAAGCTTTTCATCTTTCTTTCACCTCCTGAGTCCGGACATTTTGTTGGCTTTTTCGACCCTGCTAGCCTCCCGGGACTGGAGCGACTTCTTTCTCTCGTCGGACACACAACGGATTTGTGGTATCTTCTACTAAAACCTATTGACCCCAGTCTTGCCTCTCCCATTAAGAGTTTTTACTCTGGTATCTCTCGACATGATAAGCCATTGTAAGCCTTGGACAGTAAAATACGCCGAGCCGGCAGAGAATATCGGAAATCTCGGGATTTCTCAATAATACTCCTCATCAACAAGCTCTCAACTCACCAAGAGTCCTTACGGGTATCCCTTGAATGCCGAGGGGAGAGCAACGCTCTCAGGGACCCTTCTAGCTGTAAATTGCTCGGCCGCCTATTTTGTGGGCGCCGCATCCCAAACTGTCACCAAGTCACCTGTCTGAGCTCCACCAACGGTAGTTTCATCACTCATCCTGTCAATATAGCCGACCACTTGAATGCTTACTTTGCCAGCTGCTACCTATCTCCTTCTCCCAAGTTCAATCCTACAATCTCCGCCTCATATTCCACCTCTTTACACCAGAGTAACCGCCCGTCTCTGAGCAGCTTGATCATCTCCCTAGCTGATGTATCAGCCCCACTTCAAACCCTCAGAGACTCCGCCTTCCCGGGAGGCGACGGCATACCATCGAGTGTCCTTAGATATTGCGGTCATGATGCCAAAACCCTTGTCCTGGGTCTTTCTAGTCACTCAGTCAACTCTGGAATCGTCCCTCTCAATGGAAACAATCTGTTGTTCGCCCCCATTTTAAATCCGGATCCAGGCAAACTGCTTCCAACTACAGATCCAACCAACATACCCCTCTTTTATTGCGAAACCTCGAACGTCTGGTTAAAGGCCCGTTAATCAGGTTTCTCTCAGCTACAACCACCATAAATGATCGACAGTACGGATTCCTATCTTGAAGATCCCCGAATGGCTGCGAGCTTTACTTCTGTGAGACCGTCACAGCAGCTTACTACGCTGGATACTCCATTGTAACAGTCTATCTGAACATCCAAAAAGCCTTCGATCAGGAACCCCACGCCTCCCTGCTACACAGACTTAGCACCGTTGGCATCAATGGAACCTTATTTCGGTGGTTTGCCTCTTATTTATCAGATAGGAGGCAAGTAAAGCAAATCGGGGACATACAATCATTTCTACTACCGATCACTAGCGGAGTCATCCAAAGAAGCGTGCTAGGTCCCATCCTTTTCTTACTGTACATCGATGACGTCTTCGGGGCCATATCCCACGATAAGGCCTTCCTCTTCGCAGACGATATAAAAATCGCGTACACATTCCCCACCTCTGCAAAAACCCTTGCCTTTCATCAGATTAAGCGAGACCGAGATTCACTGACCCGCTGGCCAAACGACTCTTGCCTAAGCTTCTCTTCCAAAAAATCCTATATAACTTCGTGCCGCTGCTCTCTCCCGGCTGATGCTTTCACAAATAATGGGAATCAC